>NC_090382.1:82230816-82530816 GCF_036365525.1 Heterodontus francisci | reverse complement strand
CAGAGCCATAGCGCTGCTGAGGACTTATCATCACTGAAACATGCAGCTTTTAATGAATAGGAGCTGCTGGCATTAGTCATAGAGGACAGCAGTACCTTATCTTGCTTTTTTGTCTTTGTCAGAGAAACAGGCTGTTAATGCCCTCAAGAGGGCCCAGACGGGAGGAGGGGTTGCCTACCTACACATTATCGTCACCATGGAGGAGAGAGCCATGGACATCACCAGTGTCATGGACCATGAGGAAGTAGAGCATGTTGAAATGGACATCCATAGTGGAGGAAGTGATTAGAGAGGGCAATGCATTCATTAGGGTGTTCATTGCACTCCATCCTATCCGACAGCATACTGAACACTGAGCTGCATTGGGAAGTCTCAGCACATGCAGAGGCTTCTGCTCTCCAAGGCTAGTGCTCATGATCTCCTCTTGTGTCTCCCACAGGTGCAGACATCAAGGAAATTGAGTACTCTCTCATCATCAATGGGCCAATTGCAGCCACATCAGAGCTCAGAAGAAGCACTATCACAGCTTACAAGTGCACCCTCCACCAGCGCAGATACAGTCACCTCAGTGGGTCAACGCGTGCAGTTGGTGATGAGCATGGAACTAGTGTGCAGGAGGAGGTGCCAGAGGCAGAGACAGCTGTGGGTAGTCCCTCTCGGAGAAGGGAGGACAGACACAGCCCGGCTCAGCTGGGCACAGATGCAGGGTCTCAGGAGTCACAGGAAAGGAAGCTCTACCTAGGCCAGCAGCAGCAGATGTGTTCCCACATGTCGAGTTTCCTGATGCAGTATGGGGTCATGGGCAGAGAATGGAGGAGTCCATCCAGCTCATGTGAGTCACCATGGCTCAGGGCTTTGAGTGCATGAACTCCTCTATTGGAGAGGGTACAGAAGAGGTTTACCAGGATGTTGCCTGGTCTGGAGGGCATTAGCTCTGAGGAGAGGTTGGATAAACTCGGATTGTTTTCACTGGAACTTCGGAGGTGGAAGGGCGACATGATAGAGGTTTACAAAGTTATAAGCGGCATGGACAGAGTGGATAGTCAGAAGCTTTTTCCCAGGGTGGAAGAGTCAGTTACTAGGGGACATAGGTTTAAGGTGCGAGGGGCAAAGTTTAGAGGGGATGTGCGAGGCAAGTTCTTTACACAGAGGGTGGTGAGTGCCTGGAATTGTTGCCGGGGGAGGTGGTGGAAGCAGGTACCATAGCGACGTTTAAGAGGCATCTTGACAAATACATGAATAGGATGGGAATAGAGGGATACGGACCCCGGAAGTGCAGAAGGTTTTAGTTTAGACAGGCATCAAGATCGGCGCAGGCTTGGAGGGCCGAATGGCCTGTTCCTGTGCTGTACTGTTCTTTGTTCTTTGTGACAGCGGCCAAACCCATGGAGAGCCATATGTGGCGGCACTTGGAATGCAGGCAGGAACTATGCACTGACATTCACAGGGTGCATGCCGCACTATGTAGCCTTGACTTGTCAATGGCACTGAAGGCAAAGAGAAGTCTGGAGTGGATGCCAGTTGTGCCCCAGCAGATGCTCCCTTCTAGCCATCCAGTGTGCCAGCAAAATGCTGAGGCAGTCACTGAGGAGGATGATGGTGCAACCCCTCACAGGGTGCCATCATCATCATTATCGGCCTCCTTGGTCCCTCTGATGAAGGCAGCATCTGTGCAGCAGAGCTCAGTGACAGGCTGCCTCTGCAATGGTGCAGGCATAGCAGCCTCTAGAGGTGCCCCCACTGGCACCTCCATGATGAGGGCAACCACCACATGCATCTCAGCCACGGGCAGAGACTACCAGTGTGTAGGGAAACTGGACAGTACATTCGATTCCAGACAGATGCGGCATCTCAGACACAGAGAGTAGTGGGTTTCACCTGCTTCACTGGATATCCCGAGGTGCAGGGCATCATTGGAACAATTTGAACTCAGATAAGATATACAAGGCTTTCCAGTTCATGCTGGGAAAATTGATGTCCATGTTCTTGCTGGTCCTTTGCTTTAAATATTGCTTTAAGACCTGGTTCTGTGACTCCGTATTGCTTTCCCTTTAAAATAAATTGTCTTTTCTCAGACTAGCTGCTTTGATTGACAGAAGCAAGTGTTTTGCAGTGCTTGTCCATTTATCTAGCTTGCCGCACTCTAGTTTGTGTTTATACAGCTGAGTAATAGGCATTTCAAGTGCTTTTTTTTGCTACAGTTTGTTTATGCAGCAGATCAATAGGTAATTCTTCATGATTGAGTGGTTTTATGAGCTATTTTAAAAACTCAGGCTGAGTGAGTTAATGGTTTCTTTTTATAGCTCTAGCTGCGAGCTGTGCGAATGGAGGATTTCCTTGCTTTTTGCTGTTGGGCTCCTCCTGTAATGGCGCGGACCTGATCAGCCTGAGGGAGCCTTTGAAAACAATTGATCAGCCTGAGATAGGGATTAGGTTTTCCCTGTTTTTTTTATAACTGAGCCCTTAAAGAAAAACAACTTTGCAAGCACCTCAAAACTTTTTTTTAAACTGGGGTTCCTGTACCGATCGCACAATGACTCACCCACTCACAGTGATTGATTTGCAGCCTGTCGTTCAGCGCTCTGTCTTCTACTGCTAGAGGTGAGTTTTTTTTTTTCTTCTTTGGTTTTGCCCATTACCGCAATGTCCTCAACAATGCATAAGCAGCCAGGGGCACATTTTCTATAATTCTGTCCATATGTTGCTGACACAGATCCTGACTGACAGATAAGCTATAAGATAGTCTCTAGAATCAATCAGTGACCAATGAGATGCAGTGGTGTGCAGCCACTTGAGGGATCTCAGCAAGGTCTGCAGCTGATCCCTTGAAGGAGCCAGAAGTGAAGACGTTTAAGGCCGCAGTGACTTTGGTACGAGGGCATGGATCTCTGTGACCATCTTCCTGGGGTAGTCGCAATATTCACTGGCATTGGTTCTCTGACATGTCCAGGTAGCTCCATCTTCGCCAGTAGATCCTATGCTGTGGGTATAGCATCTGTGACCTTCCTGCCCCTTGTCCCTCTCCTCTGCCTTCCTGATAACCAAGGCTTTGCCCTTCCTGTGGAGGGTGTTTCTCCACATCACCACTGGACCCAAAATATGAGAGTTGTGCCCCCATTGCTAGCGGCTGCCTTCCTTGTGTTCAGGTGCCCCTCAACCAATTGTGTTTGACAGCCTTGCCCTTTCCTCTTATGGACCCGCGATTCCAGGAGGTTGATGAGCCTTGCACTGCCTGAGCATTTACTGACCACACTTCCCGCAGCCTGCACTGAGACGATGGCATCTGTATGCCAATGGCAGAGTCCCCCCCTGCTCTGTTCACCCTTTCATGGGACCCACCTAATTCCCTGGGCTGACCATTACAGGCTCCTCTCTGTGTGTCTGCCTCCATTCACCTGGTCTGCCCAGACCCAGCCTGTGCCTGTGTGCCCCAGTCAAAATCAGAGCATGCCCCTTAATGAGTTCTCATTGAGCTCTTTAAAAATCTCAATTGCTGTTGTTAATGGATGATATCTTGGGGCTGCCCTCCCCCTGCCCTAGTGAAACTTATCGCCACCCAGAATGACATAAGGAGACTGGCACGTTGGCTGCCAATGGTATTTTTGCTGTCCCGCCTGCCTCTGTTCCTGCCCCAACGGGACCTGACAACTCAGCCATATGACTCTAAAATTAAAGTATCAAGGAATACAAAAAGAAATAGTAAAGTAATGTACAAACACACAGGATAGGGGTAGGGCCACTAAGGGTTAGACATTGAGAGAAGGTCCACTAGGGGTCTGACTGACTCACAGGTAAATACAACAAAATGGCAGAAATATTAAGTAATTACTATTTTGGTATCTTCCAGGGAGATTAACATGGCAGCCATGACATTAGAAAAAGAGTTCAATCAATTTATAAAGGTTACAAAATTGGGCTTCCTAGAGCTGCTGGTTTTGGTGATACAGAGAGGCCAGAGGTGACCAAAGTGGCTGGGGGTGCACTACTAACAACTTCTGGCGTGGCCTGTGTTGAGCTATGTTATGAAGGGCGATAGCATGGGTGTGGCATGTGCGTGCCAAAAGCATGTAGAGTGGGCAGATCGTGATGTCAGTCAGCATCTAACACTGATTTGCCTCTTGACCTGCTATTTGGAGCTCGCAGGTTCTGTTGATGCTCTCCCTTAAACACACACAGCTGAATGTGCATTCAGCTGCACGAGGACCCCACCCTCCATTGGACCACCCCCCCCGACTAGTACTATTTAAAGGCATCACCATGGCACTTTCAGATGAATTGCTTTTGACTTTCTTTTACTGCTGCAAAATACTATGCATTGTGTTGTTGGAGGAGTTCACTCAAGTTCTTTGAGTCAGGAGGGAATGCTGCTGGACCTTTGAAAGGAGTTGAGTGGAGTTTGAAGGCCTCTGAGCAGAAAGCTTGCTCTGAGTCACATGGGCTACAGTTGGAGCCCTTCTTTGGCTGACAGGGAGATGGAGAAGAGGAAGCATAGAGGAGAAGCTGTGCACAGAGGGAGGAGGTCATACCCATTTAGGGTATTCAGGGAGCACCACTTCCACCTCTACCTCAGCTAGGAGCACTGTTTGGAGCAACTATGCTTCATCAAGGAGGTGGTCACTAAACTGTGTTACTTCCGCCAACTGGCCTTTCAGCCTTAGAGCAGGGCAAGGACAACATTGCTAGTGGTCATCAAGGTCACCGTTGCCCTTAATTTCAATGTCAATGGATTCTTCCAGGCTGGAACCCACGACATTGTCAACATTTCTTAGTTCACCATGCATTGCTGCATCACAGAAGTCACCAAAGCCCTATAGCAAGGAAAGGGACTTCATTGTCTTCTGTCTAAGTAGAGAGAAGCAGGAGGAGCAGGCATGTATTCTTGCCAGGCTAGCATGATTCTCTGCGGGCATCACATCTCAAGGGGAAAATATACAACATTTGCATGCTGTCTGCATCGCTTCCATCGGACGTGGGGTAATCGCCCTTTGTGATCCTGCGCCCACTTACAGGCCAGATCCAAATTTTAGTCCAAAGACATTTAAGGTAGAAAGGGGGAGATAATTGATAATCTAATCAAACCTGATAAATGATAAAACCCCTGGTCCGGATGGATTGTGTTCTGCGCATATTTGAAGAAGTTAGGGAAGAGATGGCAGAAGGCACTGTTACATATATCTAACAATTTATTTGAAAAGGGAATAGTGCCAGAGGACTGGCGAACAGCTAATGTGATTCCTGTATTTAGAAAGGGAGCTAGAACAAGTTCTGGGGAATATAGACCAATCAGTTCAAGGTGGTAGGAAAGATAGTGAAATCTTTACTCAAAGATGTGATAGAGAAACATCGACAAGCTGAAAATATAATGGCCTGGATTTTGCTGTGGTACTGATGGCGAAACTGTCAGCTTTCACTGTCATTGTTGCTCTGAAACTGAACACAACTCCTGGGGTAGGATTTTCCCTGCAGGCTTCTGAACCCCGTCGTCAGGTTCAAATGGGGGTCAGAAGCCTGCGCTGTGTGGGAAACAGACATTCAGTTGGGATTTTCCCTGGTTTGGCCAATTAATAACCAGAGGGCGGACTCGTCATCCAATTAAGTTAAATTGCTTTATTGGTCTAATAAGTTAACATTAAATATTAAAAATTAATATTTAAAAAAATTGTGTTTGAAAAGCCTTGGCTTGTTTTCTGTTGGAAATGTAGCAATAGACATCAAGAGTGACAGCTCACCTGCCCGCTAGCTCCTTATCCAGGTACTGAGCAGCCAGCCATGCACCATTTATCTCAGCTTGTAGAACGCAAGGCTTCATTCTCCTTTTTCAGCAGTTTTCTATCAGCTTCTAGCATTGCTTCCTTCCCTTTTTCTTTTTTTATTGGATTCTAATTCTTTATCTTTTCCAAAAAAATATATACATTGGTTACTGACAATTGGCTGTATTCGAATATAGTGTCCTTTTCAGTCACAAGCACTGCCAAGATTGTGATGCCCCAGCACTTAACAATATCAAAGCCAATTCAGGACAGCAGGCGAGCTCTCGAAGCTGGAGGATCAATCAGTGGCCTTCCAGCTTGAAAGCAGCAGCGGGTTGCCAAGGCAAGTAAGGGAGAGGGCGCTGTAAAATGGAGGCCCTCCGTCTCCAACTTTTTTGAATTTAAACTAAAAAATAGTATTTACAGCCAGGCCACCAATGTGGGGGTGGTGAGGGGGAGGGTGTGAAGCGAAGTCCCTTTACAGGGTAGCCTGTGGCTGCTGCAGCACTCAGGCAGGGAGGGAAGGCCTCTAGGCCTTTCTGGAGTGCTGGCCTCCCCTGCTGCCGGGTGGCTGCTTCCAGGCAATTAAATTGGGCCCTGCCACCTGGGGGAACCTGGATACTGACTGCAAAATTGCAGTCGGCCACCTTTAATTTGGCATTAAGTGGCCTATAACGAGCCTCGTTGGCTACCTGCTACATGTAGGCGGGTAGCCCTGTCGCCCCCGCTCCCCCCACCCCCCCCACCCCCCCAATCCTGCCTCTGCGAAAATGGCCTGGGGATGGGATGGGATGGAACCAGGGAACTGGCATGCAGGCCAGCAGCGCTATTTTTAGCATGGACCCACCTCCGATCCTGGCCCAGCGGGGCCTAAAAATCAAGCCCTTAGTCTCGCTGTGAAAACCCTTGAGAAAGCTACACCTTGTTGGACGAGGTGTAACTGGGTTTACAAATTTCACAATTACTGCTCAACAGCCTCACAAGTTCTGGAACAGTAAAAATCAGTGGCGTAGTGGTATTGTCACTGGACTAGTAACCCAGAGACCCAGGGTATTTCTCTGGAAATTTGGGTTTGAATCCCACCACAGCAGAAGGTGGAATTTGAATTCAGTTAATAAATCTGGAATTAAAAGCTAAATTAAAAGCTCGTCTAATGATGGCCATGAAACCATTGTTGTAAAAACACATCTGCTTCACTAATGCCCTTTTGGGAAAGAAATCTGCTTCCTTACCTGGTTTGGCCTACATGTGTCTCTAGACCCACAGCAATGTGGTTGACTCTTACATGCCCTCTGAAATGGCCTAGCAAGCCACTCAGCTGTATCTAAACCCTACAAAGTCAATGAAACCGGACGGACCACCCAGCATCGACTTAGGCACCGGAAACGACAATGGCAAACCCAGCCCTGTCGGCCCTGCAAAATCCTCCTTACTAACATCTGGGGGCTTGTGCCAAAGTTAGGAGAGCTGAGCCACAGACGAGTCAATCAACAGACAATGTCCCACACAGTGCCATCACCTTCCCCGGGTATATCCTGTCCCACCGGCAGGACAGACCCAGCAGAGGTGGCGGCACAGTGGTATACAGTCGGGAGGGAGTTGCCCTGGGAGTTCTCAACATCATCTCCGGAACCCATGAAGTCTCATGGCATCAGGTCAAACATCAGCAAGGAAACCTCCTGCTGATTACCACATTCCACCCTCCATCAGCTGATGAATCAGTACTCCTCCGTGTTGATTACCACTTGGAGGAAGCACTGAGGGTGGCTAGGGCACAGAATGTACTCTGGGTGGGGGACTTCAATGTCCATCACCAAGAGTGGCTCGGTAGCACCACTACTGACCGAGCTGGCCGAGTCCTAAAGGACATTGCTACTAGACTGGGTCTGCGGCAGGTGGTGAGGGAACCAAGAGGGAAAAACATACTTGACCTCATCCTCACCAATCTGCCTACCGCAGATGCATCTGTCCATGACTGTATTGGTAGGAGTGACGACAGCACAGTCCTTGTGAAGACCAAGTCCTGCCTGCACATTGAGGATACCATCCCTCGTGTTGTGTGGCACTACCACCGTGCTAAATGGGATAGATTTCGAACAGACCTAGCAATGCAAAATTGGGCATCCATGAGGCGCTGTGGGCCATCAGCAGCCGCAGAATTGTACTCAACCACAATCTGTAACCTCATGGCCCGGCATATTCTTCACTCTGCAGTCCCTTCTTGATGATATCCCTGCTGCTGGACGCCTGGAGATCTCCTTGACTTGGTGCCAGATTCAAACTGATGTCAAGATAGTGAAAATCCATTCCAATGAGATCACTAGATTTTTGTGAGTACGTTTGGGGTCAGTGGCGAGCTCCATTGCTTTGTCACTGACTGCGAAATCCGGCCCATGAAAGGGTAGTGATCATAGATTTCAAAGGGGAAGGCCAACCTTATTGAATTCTTTGAAGAAATATCAAAAAAAGTAGATAATGGTAATGCTTGGATTTGGATTTTCAAAAGGCCTTCAATAAGATACTGCATAATAGACTCATGACTAAGATCAGAATATATGGAGTCAGGGGATAAGTAGCAGAATGAAAAGCAAGCTATCTACAAAACAGACAACAGACAGCAGGGATTAAAAGTGGTTACATAGATTGGTAAAAGGTAGGAAGTAGTGTTCCACAAGGATCACTTCTGGGACCTCCTCTGTTCACTATTTACATAAACGATTTGCACAATGGGAATCAGAAGCACAACCTCAAAATTTGTGGATGACACCAAATTTGGGGGCATAGGTAATACAGAGGAGAAGGGCTACAAAATACAGGAAGACATTACTAAAGTTGCAGAGTGAGTGTGTAATTTGCAAATGAACTTCAATATAGATAAGTGTGAGATGGTACACTTTGGTAGGGAGAATAAGGAGGCCATATACTCTTTGGAAAATAAGTGTCTAAATGGGGTAGAGGAACAAAGGGATCTGAAGGGTCTTCTTAGTCTATGTGGGGCAGCCCAGAGTTTGTTGCACCTGTGGCAAATCTGGTCATGTGGCAGCTAACTGCAGTACAATCGTCTGCAAGAACTGCAGGAAGGAAGGCCATCAGAGCAAGGACTGTAAGCAGAGTAAGTGTTGCTACCTGTGCGGTGAGGCAGGCCACCTCTACAAAACCTGCTCCAAACGTTGCCTCAGTTATGCTCAGGCGGCAAGGTCCAAGGAAAGGCCGGGGAAAGGAACAACGAATGCGTCTGGTGTTGGGAAGGAGACAAGCAACCTTTTCCGCAGCAAGGAAAGTCTACCTGAGAAGGAGAAGAAAGGGAAGGCAGCTGAAACCAGCGACCCAACACCTACCCTGTGCCAGGAAACCCCTCCTCTACAGACAGAATCAATGGAGGAGGAGGCAGCTGATGGACAACAGGTCAGTGGCAATTGATACAAAGGAAAACTGCAAAGAAAAATCTCCCTAAAGTGGAGCAGGCCACCACCCAAAGCCGTCTGAGACAGACAACAGCAGCTCCTCTTAACTGGACGAGGAAGTGTCGGAATGATGGCACCTACAAAAGAAGCGGCAGACCTTAAAGGAGCTGGAAGATGAAGCCCCCCAGCCCCGGGGCACTGAAAGTTGTAATGGGCCCGGTGTACCCCAACCCCAAAGCACCGAACCTAGCGACATGGCCAGCACCTCCCAGCTCCGGGACACCGAGAGCAACAACACATCTGGCGTACTTCAGCTCCGGGAAGCCGGGAGCAGTGATGTTTTTGAGGAGGAAACAACAGCAGAGGACAGCCCAATCCTTGCTGCCTACAAGAACCACCTCCCCCCCGCTCCGATGTCACCCCAGCGGAACAAACCCTGCATGAGAAACCAGGAGGGGTTTCTGAGCCCAACGAACGTAAAACAGCTTGTGTACACCATGGGTATGCAGGAACATACCAAAGGACTGGGTCTAGCAAGGGCAAATGGTGTAGGAAGCAACAACTAACTTAAAAATGGGTATAAGGATTGCTTCAATTAACATGCGTAGCATTAAATCCACTACGCGATGTGTTTCAACCTTGGACTACCTTGCCAAGGTCAAAGCCGACCTACTGTTTCTGCAGGAGTGTGGAATACTACACCTCAACACCTACAGGTAATAGTTGCGATGGTGGTCCCATGGGCCATCGATCTGGTCAGGGGGTAATGATTCCGGTTCCTCCGGCCTGGGTATTCTGCTGCGGGGAGGTAACTTCACCATCTCCGAGGTTAAGGCGATGGTGGGCGGTCGCCTCCTCGTAGCAGATGTAATGTACAACAATGCTCCACTCCGGTTGATCAACGTGTACGCCCCGGTTCAATGCAGCAAGCGGCTGACCGTCTTCCAGCAGCTCCCACTGCTGCTGGCGATGTCCAGGCTGGTCATCCTAGGCGGTGACTTCAACTGCATCATTGATGCAGCTGGACGATCCGGCAGTGACGACAGCAAACTGGACGCTACGTCCAGATTCCTAATAGAAACGGTAAAAGATGCCAAACTGCACAACGTCTTCAGCAAACCTGCAGACAGAGCGCAGCGTAGATACACCTGGCCAAGATCGGACGAGTCTGCCTCTTCCAGGATTGACTTCCTGTTTGTGTCCCTTGTTGTCATGGTCAGATCCACCGATGTCACGCCGGTGTTTTTCTCCAACCATTGCCTCTTACTGGCTGACTGTCACTTACAGGATGACCAGCGGGTTGGCAGGGGTACATGGAAGCTCAATGCTACACTGCTAACCCCAGAGAACATTGAGGAACTCAAAAGGGATTACAAAGGTTGGAGACCTTTGAGTCTCCAGTTCACTGGTGGGAGGCGATCAAGGAGAACATCAAGAGGTTCTTTATATTCAAAGGTGTTCAGAGGACGAGAGAGAGACAGAGGGAAATGTCACAACTCCAGAAAAGCATGCAAAATCTGCTCCAGCTGCAGTCGATGGGGGTCGAGGTCAAGGAGGACCTCCATGAGGTGAAGAGCCAGCAGGCCTCACTCTGCCACGGAGGCCTCCAAGATCATCTTCCGGTCCAGAGTCCGCTCCATTGAGCAGGATGAGATGCGCTCGCGTTACTTCTTCCTAAAGGTACACAGAGAAAGCTCTGTGATCAGCAGCCTGAAGGAAGAGGATGGCTCGGTAACGGCTTCGCAGTCCGACATACTAAGGATCAGCAAATCTTTTTATGCTGGGTTGTGCGACGCGAAGCCCACAGACAGCAGAGCCTCCCAGTCTTTCCTGTCATCTATCACAGAGGTCTTAGATGACAGCATGAGGGAGAGACTGGACAAGCCGTTAACTCTGGACGTGCTGACAAAGGCCGTCAAGTCCTTCGAGCCGAGTAAAACTTCTGGAAGTGATGGCTTACCGATTGAGTTGTATTCGACCCTGTGGGACTGGGTCGACCCAGACCTGCTGGAAGTATACGACCGTATGCTTCTGGCCAGCAGCATGTCAGAATCCATGAGGAAAGGCATCATCACCCTCATCTACAAGCGGAAGGGGGAGAGGGCAGAAATCAGAAATTGGTAGCCCATCTCACTGCTTAAAGTTGACTACAAAATTCTGTCCAAAATCATAGCCAGTCGAAGCAAGTCTGCTCTGGAGTTGGTGATTCACCCTGACCCAGACCTGCACTGTACCCAGCAGGAAGCTCTCTGATAGTCTCGCGCTACTCAGGGACACGATCGCCTATGTACAGGACAGAAGGGTGGACACCTGCCTCATCAGCCTGGCCCAGGAGAAAGCTTTTGACAGGATATCGCACACCTACATGATGGATGTGCTTTCCAAAATGGGGTTTGGGGAGGGAATCTGCAATTGGATCAAACTGCTCTACACAAACATCAGTAGCGCAGTCTCAATCAATGGGTGGGAATTAGAAAGTTTTCCGATCCAATCCGGAGTCAGACAGGGCTGTCCTCTGTCCCCTGTCTTGTTTGTTTTCTGTATTGAACCCTTTGCTGAGTCTATTAGGAAGGATGTGAGCATAAGGGGGGTGACAATCCCAGCAGTGGAGGCACTCAGGTTAAAACCTCCCTGTACATGGATGACGTCGCTGTTTTCTGCTCGGATACGCTGTCCATTCGCAGACTGATGAGTATCTGCGACCAGTTCGAACTGTCTTCGGGAGCCAAAGTTAACCACTGCAAGAGCGAGGCCATGTTCTTTGGAAACTGGGCTGACCGATCCTTTGTCCCCTTCACCGTCAGGTCAGACTACCTGACGATGCTGGGGATATGGTTCAGAAGGGCTGGGGCGTGCACCAAAACCTGGAAGGTGCGAGTAGCCAGGGTACACCATAAGCTGAGCATGTGGGAGCAGCAATCTCTCTCCATTGTGGGTAAGAACCTGGTCATCAGGTGCGAGGCGCTCACGTTGTTGCTGTACGTGGCGCAGGTCTGGCCCATACCCCACTCTTGTGCCGTGGCGGTCACCCGAGCCATTTTCCACTTCATATGGGGATCCAAAATGGAACGGGTCCGGAGGGACATGATGTTCAAACTTCTTGATTAAGGGCGGGAAAAATGTACCCAATGTTGCCCTCATCCTGATGACCACCTACGTGTGCGTCTGCATCAAGCTGTGCGTAGATCCCTAGTATGCAAACTCCAAGTGTCGCTATGTGCTGAGGTTCTATCTGTCCCCAGTGTTGCGAAGGATGGGCCTGGTCACATTGCCGCAGAACGTTCCATCCAGTTGGACCGTGCCGTACCAGCTATCCTTCATGGAAAAGTTTCTGCGGAAAAACACCTTTGACCACCAATCCATCAAGCAGTGGTCTTCACGGAATGTCCTCAAGACCCTACGGGAAAAGCAGATGGTGGATCCGGTCGGATGGTTCCCCGAGCAGACTGCCAAAGTCATTTGGCGGAATGCCTCATCACCAGAACTTTCAAACAAGCACCAAGATGTTGCTTGGCTGGTGGTGAGAAGAGCCTTCCCCATCAGATCCTTCCTGCATGCCCGGAGTCTCACACCCTCCGCACAATGCCCTTGAGGTGGCTGTGGTGGGGAAGAGATGGTTGCCCATCTCCTTCTGGAATGTATCTTTGCAAAGCAGGCGTGGAAAGAGTTGCAGTGGTTTTTGTTGATGTTCATCCCAAACAGCTCTGTAAGACAGGAGTCTGTGCTGTACGGGCTGTTCCCAGGGACGCACACCGAAATAAACATCAACTGCTGCTTGAGGACTATCAATTCGGTGAAAGACCCCCTTTGGTCTGCCTGAAACCTGCTGGTCTTCCAGCGCAAAGAGTTGTCCACGACTGAATGTTGCAGGCTGGCACATTCCAAGGTCCAGGACTATGTGCTGAGGGATGCACTAAAGCTTGGGGCAGCAGCGGCAAAGACTCAATGGGGAAAGACCACTGTGTAAGGTTCCCCCACCAAGATGAACTGAGGGGCTGGATCCATGGAAAACCCCTCGAACTGTATCCAGAAAATATTTGTTTGCTGCAAAAAGTACATGGCAGATAAAATGAAATGGAAGGGTTGTGAGGCAACTCATTCCTGTATTGAAGGAAACTGATCTCCTGTGCACTCTTTGTATTGTTGACTTGGTGCTGTTTGGAACTGTTTTGTAATGTATTTTTTTTACAGATTTTTACGAATGAAGTATATTTTGGAAATAAAAAAAATCTGAAGGGTCTTCTTTGGCCTCCTTGTCTTGAAAGACAATGGATAAGTGCCTAGAGGTGGTCAGTGGTTTTTGGAGCAGCGCCTGGAGTGGCTATAAAGGCCAATTCTAGAGTGATAGACTCTTCCACAGGTGCTGCAAATAAAATTGGTTGTCGGGGCTGTTACACAGTTGGCTCTCTCCTTGCACTTCTGTCTTTTTTCCAGCCAACTGCTAAGTCTCTTCGACTCGTCACTCGTTAGCCCCGCCTTTATGGCTGTCCGCCAGCTCTGGCAATCACTGGCAACTGACTCCCACGACTTGTGATCAATATCGCATGACATCATGTCGCGTTTTCAGATGTCTTTAAAGCGGAGACATGGACGGCTGGTGGATCTGATACCAGTGACGAGCTTGCTGTAAATGCGTGCTAGGGGATCCTGCCATCTTCCATGCGGCTCACATTGCCAAGCCATCTCAAGCGCCACTGGCTCAGTAGGCTGTATATGCCGCCTCGAGGACTTCTGCGTTGGAGATACGGTCCTGCCACCTGATGCCAAGGATTCTCCAGAGGCAGCGAAGATGGAATGAGTTGAGACGTCGCTCATGGCTGACATATGTTGTCCAGGCCTCGCTGCTGTAGAGCAAGGTATTGAGGACACAGGCTTGTGTTCCGTGTCATTGTGCCGTTTTCCCACACCCTCTTGGCCAGTCAGGACATAGCAGCGGATGCCTTTCCCATGCGCTTGTTGATTTCTGCATCGAGAGACAGGTTGCTGGTGATAGTTGAGCCTAGGTTGGTGAACTCTTGAAGCACTTTCAGAACGTGGTCGCCGATATTGATGGAGGAGCATTTCTGGCATCCTGTCCCTTGATGTTAGTTTTCTTGAGGCTGATGGTAAGGCCAAATTCTGAAGGATACAGATACACAAATCACTAACAATAGTGATGCAGGTTAATAAAATCATAATTAAAGTCAACAAAGCACTGTGATTCGTTGACTCGTTCCTAAAAGGAAAGAGTTGAAAAGCTAAGTTAAGCTTGTACCGAACCTTGGTTAGACCACACTTGGAGTACTGTGAAGAGTTCTAGTCTACATATTATAAAATGGATATCGATTCACTGGCGGAGGTGCAAAAGAGAATTACTAGGATGATGCCAGAACTGAGAGATTATACCTATCAGGATATATTGAACAGGCTGGGGCTCTTTTGCCTAGAAAATATTAATCAGGGACCAGATAGACATCTTTAAGTCTATGAAAGGGTTTGATTAGGCAGACATAGAGGAGATGTTTCCAGTGGCAGGTAAGACCAGAACTAGGAGCATAAATATAAAATAGTCATTAATAAATCTAATAGGGAATTCAGGAGAAACTTCTTTATCCAGAGAGTGGTACGGAGTGATTGAGGTGACATTTAAGGGGAAGCTAGATAAACACACAAGGGAGAAAGGAATAGAAAGATATGTTGATAGTGTTAGATAGAGGTTCTTGTGGAGCATAAACACTGGCATGGACCTATTGGGTGAATGGCCTGTTTCTGTGCTATAAATATTATGTACTATGTAAGAATATATAGTCAAATTGAGCATTTATAAACAAAACAAAATTAGCAGTTTTCCCATGAAGATCATGGCCTTTTAGGATGACTATCATGCAAATTGGTATAACATGAAGGGCAACGATGAACCGTGTCCATCTGGTGGAAACTGGGCAGGCAGTTAAAATTGCCCAGAAGACTTATCGGCTGAGGTCCTGCTCCCTTCCTGCAGTATTTAATTTTAACCTGCTCTTTTGAGCAGATGGGAAAGACACCTCCTGGAAACTGGGAGGTTCCTTCTTTAAATGTGTAGAACGGGCTTCAATGATGTTATTAAGGCCTGATTATTATTTTAACTGGCAGCCTGATTGGCAAAGCATTGTGGTTGTACTGACAGGTGATGCTGTCAAGAAGAAAAGTCAGAGCCAGAAGAGCCCAAAAAGGTAAGCTTTTTTTATAAAAAACATTTTTTTAACTTTCCTTGATTGGCTAAGATGAACAGGAGCCTGCGATGGTTCCAGAATTCTACTCAAAGTGTTTGTAAAGTTAACAGCATCGCTGGCCTTCACTTCACAAAAGAAGTTATTCACTGAATTTCAGATAAAATTAGCACTTCAACTCTGATAAATCCAACAAATGTTTTCTGCTGCCCTTCTGTACCACTGCCAAACAACTTGTTAAGATTCAGCAGTTAATGTAATCATCCGTGAGGGAAGTTTATTACAAAATACTGACTGCTACCAAAAATATCCATTAATGCATTCATTTTGTTCAGAAACACAACTCACTCTTAGAGTCATATTGCAAATGATTCTCCCTGACTGAGATTCGCAAGAAATGAATGACAATTTACCAGAAACTAAATAGAACATACGATGGGGAGATGTTGGGGTAGCTCTTAACTTTGTGCGATGGGGTAAAACGACTGATAGTGAGTTCGCAGTCTGTTATTCATCTTTCCTGATTTTTAAAATTTCCATTGCAGACACTTGCTGTCATCCATTTTACACTAATGTCAAAATCTACCCCATTTTGTCATACATTAGGATTGATTTTTAAGAGGTGAATTACATCTCATCTCTTCAGAGAGTTGGAGAGGTATGGTTCATTTTTGATGCAGAATAGAGAGTCTAACCCTTCTGTGCTATATTTGACATTGGAATGTTGTGCTAGCATTGGTCAGGTCATTGGGAAAGAAAACAGTGCTAATCTCAGAAATGTGTGAGCTGACCCATCCCATAGCCAAAGAGGGTGATTTGCATTTGGAAGGGAGAGAAAATTGAAACTAACTCGCAGCCCTTTGGGTGCGATGTTAAACATAGGCCCCATCTGCCCCCTCAGGTGGATGTAAAAGATCCCATTTTTTAAAATTCATTCATGGGAAGTGGGCGTCACTGGCTATGCCAGCATTTATTGCCCATCCCTAATTGCCCTTGAGAAGGTGATGGTGAGCTGCCTTCTTGAACCGCTGCAGTCCATGTGAGGTAGGTACACCCACAGTGCTGTTAGGAAGGGAGTTCCAGGATTTTGACCCAGTGACAGTGAAGGAACAACGATATAGTTCCGAGTCAGGATGGTGTGTGACTTGGATGGGAACTTGCAGGTGGTGATGTTCCCATGCATCTGCTGCTCTTGTCCTTCGAGGTGGTAGAGATCGCGGGTTTGGAAGGTGCTGTCTAAGGAACCTTGGTGCATTGCTGCAGTGCATCTTGTAGATGGTACACACTGCTGCCACTGCGTCGGCGGTGGAGGGAGTGAATGTTAGTGCATGGTGTGCCAATCAAGTGGGCTGCTTTGTTCTGGATGGTGTCGAGCTTCTTGAGTGTTGTTGGAGCTGCACCCATCCAGGCAAGTGGAGAGTATTCCATCACACTCCTGACTTGTGCCTTCGAAATGGTGGACAGGCTTCGGGGAGTCAGGAGGTGAGTTACTTGCTGCAGGATTCTTAGCCTCTGACCTGCTCTTGTAGCCACGGTATTAATATGGCTACTCCAGTTCAGTTTCTGGTCAATGGTAGCCCCTAGGATGTTGATAGTGGGGGATTCAGCGATGTGTAATGCCGTTGAATGTCGAGGGGAGATGGTTAGATTCTCTCTTGTTGGAGTTGGTCATTGCCTGGCACTTGTGTGGCGCAAATGTCACTTGCCACTTATCAGCCCAAGCCTGGATATTGTCCAGGTCTTGCTGCTTTTCTACACGGACTGCTTCAGTATTTGAGGAGTTGCGAATGGTGCTGAACATTGTGCAATCATCAGCGAACATCTCCACTTCTGACGTTATGATTGAAGGAAGGTCATTGATGAAGGAGCTGAAGATGGTTGGGCCTAGGACACTACCCTGAGGAACTCTTGCAGTGATGTCCTGGAGCTCAGATGATTGACCTCCACCAACCACAGCCATCTTCCTTTGCGCTAGGTATGACCCTAACCAGCAAAGAGCTTTCCCCCTGATTCCCATTGACTCCAGTTTTGCTTGGGCTCCTTGATGCCATACTCGATCAAATGCTGCCATGATGTCAAGGGCAATCACTCTCACCTCACCTCTTGAGTTAAGCTCTTTTGTCCATGTTTGAACCTAGGCTGTAATGAGGTCAGTTACTGAGTGGCCCTGTCGGAACCCAAACTGGGTATCACTAAGCAGGTTATAGCTAAGCAAGTGCTGCTTGATGGCACTGTTGATGACACCTTCCATCACTTTGCTGAGGATTGAGAGTAGACTGATGGGACGGTAATTGGCCGGGTTGGACTTGTCCTGCTTTCTGTGTACAGGATATATCTGGGCAATTTTCCACATTGCCGGGTAGATGCCAGTGTTGTAGCTATACTGGAACAGCTTGGCTAGGGGCACGGCAAGTTCTGGAGCACAGGTCTTCAGTACTATTGCCGGAATATTGTCAGGGCCCATAGCCTTTGTAGTATCCAGTGCCTTCAGTCGTTTCTTGATATCACGCGGAGTGAATCGAATTGGCTGAAGTCTGACATCTGTAATGCTGGGGACTTCAGGAGGGGGCCGAGATGGATCATCAACTTGGCACCTCTGGCTGAAGATTGTTGCAAATGCTTCAGCCTTATCTTTCGCACTGATGTGCTGGGCTCCCCCATCATTGAGGATGGGAATATTTGTGGAGCCACCTCCTCCAGTTAGTTGTTTAATTGTCCACCACCATTCACGGCTGGATGTGGCACTATTTAGAAGAAGAGCAGGGGGATTCCCCCGATGGACAATATTTTTCCCTCAACCAAGTCACTTTAAAACAAAGATGATTTGGTCATTTGCACGTTGCTGTTTGTGGGAGCTTGCTGTTTGCAAATTAGCTGTCCTGTTACAACAATGTCTACACTTCAAAAGTATTTCATTGGCTGTGAAATGCTTTGGGATATTTTGAGGTGCTACATAAATGCAAATTCTTGCATTCTCCTTTCATGGAATCAGAAAGCTAAGGGCTATAACTCTTCTAATGGACGCTTGAAATGTCCCCAGCTTTCGCTAATCCTTTCTCAAACCTTTGAGAACATCCTATTACGTGCTGTAACCTCAGTAAATCGTTAAACAGCTTTCATTAATGGGGAGATTTATATTTCCTGGAAGCGTAGTGAAAGCATGTAACATTATTTGCAGAAATTTGTAGAAAATAGTTGTAGTGTTGAATTTATAATTAGGTTGGGACCATTTGTCTTCATATTTGAATTTATATATTCTGCTGACTTAAAATTTATATTCAAGAGATAAGTTTTTTTTAATATTATCTTTTTTATTTTTCAATTTTGGGTGACTAAATCACTGGAGAAAATCCTGTAAAGATTTTGTAAATATCCTTGCACAGAGAGATAATCTGGAGTGTGCGCAGTATCTTTATATACTGTAAATAAAAAGTGGGGCACTGCAACAAGACCGATACCAACAGTGTATCAATGTAAATGTCTTCGCTGCACATACCCTAGACTGACAGTTTATCTCTATAAATATAAGCAAAGATGAGAGCTCAATCATACAAGAATTTCTCCAGTAGATTCTGTCGGCACTCATTCTTTTTAAAAAAGTTGTAATGATATAAAATTGCCCTTTGAAATGTAGTTTAGCATGGACTAAGCATAAATAAATTGAAGCATGTTAGAAAGCCTGAAACTGTCTCCATGGAGTCACCCCACACTGCAGTTGGATCTGGGGAAAAATAGCTTGTTATAAGCCAGAATTCTACAGAAAAATAGTGCTTGTCGATCTAGTGGTATCTATTCAGAAAGAGTCTGTGTCATGGTGTATGAATCTGTGGCCTTTTCTTTTCATGGCTATTGAAGTTATTTTTACCTTTTGTTCCTTGATTTTAGAAATAAAAATGGCCCTTTTGTTGGTTCTACTCTGATTTATATTATAATGGAGGCAAAGAAAAAGGAGAAAGAGAACCAGGGACAGTAAGCCCGAGGATTGAAGAACTGTCATTGGAGACAGTACCCCAGATTCAAGTACCCAGGCCAGAAAGTGTATTCGCCTCGACTTGTGTTCCGGGAGATGTGTGAGGATCAAACTGTGTGATAGCTGTGCTTTACAAAAGAAGCCATTGAGTGATTGTGCAACTTGCTGCAAGATGACTTGAAGCCTTGGTCTACTGCAAGTTCCCTTCCAAGCCACCACCATCCTAACTTGGAATTATAGCACCATTCCTTCACTGTCACTGGGTCAAACTCCTGGAACTCCCTTCCTAACAGCACTGTTGGTGTACCTACACCCCAAGGGCTGCAGTGGTTCAAGAAGGTAGGTCACCAGCACCTTCTCAAGGCCAGTTAGGGATGGGCCGAGCCAGTGACGCCCACATCCCATGAATGAATAAAAAAACTTGCAGCAGAGCCATAACTGTAGAAATTAAGGACCCTCGACTTTTATGGGCTTGCTTTGATTTGTTGTAGAATAAGGGGTTGGCTTAGGGAAAGAATTAAACTCTGTAAACCTCCTTATTGTTATGAGACATACTTCTAACATTCTGTAACATGAATGCATAGGGTCTCGCCTGGTTAGCACCTTGTTGATGAGCTTGAATAACACCTTGTGAACTGTTTATAGACTTGTATTGGACTGTTCAAAAGTTCCCTACACTGCATTCTTATGTAAATAATGCCATTTATTAAGCAACCTATTAAATAATTTAGCTTGGTACAAAAAGAGTTCAGTGTGTCTGATATTACCCATCTTCTAAAGTCATGTAAAATGTATTGGAGTTCTACCTGTTCAACAGAAATTTTACAATGAAAGGGTGGATTGTTTGCTTGTATCACTTTTTCCAATATGCTATGAGTATAAGGTTAATTTTCAGATCACTGAGCATGCAGGCTTTCATATGAAAGTTGCCTCTTCTGGTGAGATTGCGTAAATGGTATTGGAAGAAAGCCTGAATTGTAATGGACAGCATATGGTATTCAAGGGTTGTCTGTGATTCATTCACATTAAAACACACCAGAGCAACTTCACTTGTTGCATTTCATTGTGTCAGACTTTAAATAAACCCTATATTGATCAGCATAAAGAGAACAACGTACAAGCTAATGAAAACCTGTTTTGGGCATCAGATGGGATAGGATCAGTAGTAGTGCCTTCAAACAGCCTGCTCATGCTCCTTGTGGGCATACACGTGAAGATTGCCCATCTGGTTGAGGTGGTACTGGAAGGTTGCTAGTGCTTGTGGAATGGTAACCTAGCCTGAGTTGCTACACTAAAGAAAGAAGGGAAGAGATTCAGTGGGGAGTAGGGTAGCAGAGCAGGGACAAGAGATGAATGCAGAGGCAAATTGTAGGGTGAATCATTGATGTCATCGGAAGTCACAATGTAAACTACATTTTTGATGCTATTGATTTATATGCTGCCTTTGGTCTTTAAGTCTATGATTTATTTATCTGATTATCATTGGAACTAAATTGAACATAACAAATTTCAGTATTGTCTCTTCTTGTGATCTGGTCATAACAACGTACGAACTAGGAGCAGGAGTAGGCAATTCAGCCCCTCGAGCCTGCTCCACCATTCAATACGAACATGGCTGATCTCATCTCGGCCTCAACTCCACTCTCCTGCCAGTTCTCCATAACCCTTCAACCCTTTACTAAGTAAAAATCTGTCTATCTCCTCCTTAACTTTACTCAATGTCCCGGCATCCACCGCACTCTGGGGTAGTGAATTCCATAGACTCACGACCCTTTGAGAGAAGTAATTTCTCCTCATCTCTGTTTTAAATCTGTTTCCCCTTATCCTAAAACTATGACCTCTTGTTCTAGATTGCCCCACAAGAGGAAACATCCTCTCTACGTCTACTTTGTCAATTCCCTTAATCATCTTCTATACCTCAATTAGATCTCCTCTCATTCTTCTAAACTCCAGAGAGCAGAGGCCTAAACTGCTCAATCTCTATTCATAAGACAAACCCCTCAACTCTGGAATCAATCTAGTAAACGTCCTCTGAACTACCTCCAATGCAACTACGTCCCTCCTCAAGTAAGAGGACCAAAACTGTACACAATACTCCAGGTGCGGTCTCACTAATGCCTTGTACAGTTGCAGCAACACTTCCCTACTTTTATACTCTATTCCTTTAGCAATAAATGCCAAAATTCCATTTGCCTTCCTTATTACCTGCTGTACCTGCATACTAGTTTTCAGCGAATCATACACGAGGACACCCAGATCCCTCTGCACCGAAGCACTTTGAAGTTTCTCTCCATTTAGATAATAATTTGCCTTTCTATTCTTCTGACCAAAATGGATAACCTCACAGTTATCCATGTTAAACTCCATCTGCCAAATTTTGGCCTATTCACCTAACCTATCCATATCCATTTGTAAATTTCTTATTTCTTTATAACAACTTACTATCCCACCTATTTTAGTGTCATCTGCAAATTTCCTTCTATCCCTGCATCCAAGTCATTAATATAGATTGTAAATAGTTGGGGCCCAAGGACCAATCCCTGTGGCATCCCACTAGTTACATCTTGCCAGCCAGAAAAAGACCCATTTATCCCGACTCTCTGTTTTCTGTTGGTTAGCCAATCCTCTATCCAAGCTAATAAATTGCCCCTAACCCCATGTGATCTTACCTTGTTGTATTAAGCTTTTGTGTGGCACCTTATCAAATGCCTCTGGAAGTCCAGATATACTACATCTACAGGATCCCCATTATCCACTTTGCTCGTTACAGCTTCGAGGAACTCTAGCAAATTAATCAAACACGATTTACCCTTCATAAAACCATGCTGACTCTGATGGATTGCATTTTGACTTTCTAAATGTCCTGTTATTACTTCCTTAATAATGGATTCTAACAATTTCCCAATGACAGATGTTAAACTAACTGGTCTATAGTTTCCTACTTTCTGCCTCCCTCCCTTTTTGAATAAGGGCGTTATATTAGCTTTTTTCCAATCCACTGGAGCCTTTCCCGCATCTGAGGAATTTTGGAATATTATAACCAATGGATCCATTATCTCCGCTGCCACTTCCTTTAAGACCCTAGGATGTAGGCCATCAGGCCCTGGGGACTTGTCTGCCTTCAATCCCAATAGTTTGCTCAGTACTTTTTCGCTAGTGATGATGATTGTTCTAAGTTCCTCCCTTTCTATAACCTCTGCAATTCCTGTTACTGTTGGGATGGTACTAGTGTCCTCCACTGTGAAAATTGAGGCAAAATACTGATTTAGTATCTCCGCCATTTCTGTGCTCCCCTCTATTAACTCCCTTGTCTCATCCTCCAACAGACCAACATTCACTTTAACTACTCTCTTCCCTTTTATATACTTTTGGAAGCTTTTGTTATCTGCTTTTATATTTTGCATTAGTTTTCTTTCATAATTTACCTTTGCTCTTTTTATTACTTTTTTAGTGTTCTTTTTATTACTTTTTTCGTAACCCTTTGTTGATCTTTAAAAGTTTCCCAATCTTCCAACCTGGCACTGGTCTTTGCAATGTGGTATGCCGTAGTTTTTGTTTTTATGCTATCCTTAACTTCCTTGCTTAGCCATGGATGTATTTTCCCCCTCTTAGCATCTTTCTTCCTCTCTGGAATATATTTTAGTTGGGAGGAATTGAATATCTCCTTAAACATCTGCCACTGCTCATCAACTGTCCTACCTTCTAGTCTTCCTGCCCAGTCTACCAGGGCCAAATCTGTCCTCATGTCAATGTAATTATCTTTGTTTAACTCCAGAAATCTAGTGTGGGACTCCAGTTTCTCGCCCTCAAACTGAATTTGAAATTCTAGCATGCTATGATCACCCTTCCCTAGAGGATCCTTAACTATGAGATCATTAATCAATCCCACCTCATTACACAATACCAAATCTAGAATAGTTTGCTGCTGTAGGACATACTATCGAGCAATGCCCGTCTCCAAGCTGAAATGAAGTCTTCACCTGGTGGCATGATGCACAACTGTTTGTCTGTTTTAATCTCTGGCTACTTCTTGTTATTGGCACAATAATGGGGAAAAAAATAAACAATACAATGGCCCTTTTGTACAGTCAGCAGCTAAGGAAAGGCATGAAATCGGCATCTGAGGCAGTATGGCTAGAGGGCATCTGTTGCATCAATGAGCATGGAAAGAAATAGCAAGTCTCTACAATCAATTAGATTGAAGAATCCTTACTGAGACACATATACTGAAAAATTCAGATGCGTAGTGAGCAGCTTTTGGGCACAATGTGTGGCCTTTGAGGTTCAAAATGGCTGTCTGAATAACTCATCCGACTGCGATACCAGGAAACACAACCCCAATTCACCATTTGTCAACAGTCCTACACCTTTCCTTCCCTTCATCACTGATCATCAAAGTGTCCACTTGGCCACAATACAAAAATGGAAGCCAACACAAAATACACATTTCAAACCAAATTTATGAATTAAATCATGCTGTATTACATACAAGCATCAACTAATTACACTTATGCATTCCCTTAGTGCCTGTCTTCTATGTGGCTTGGGCTGGCCTAATGCTCCAATGCAGTGTTACCCCCAGTAGCTGTAGCATGGCTGGTGGAAGGCTGCTGACTTTCACTGAGGGAGACTGCAGCAATGTTTCCTTTAAACTGCCTGCAAGGCTGTACTGCAACCTGTTAGTTACTGTGCTCACAAGTTGGCCCCGTTAAGATATTGTGGCTGCGGCTGTGGCAATGCAAAAAATAATGAACAGGGTGCGCACAACAAAAAGAAAATGAGAAGAGACGTTGGACTGCGGATGACTTTAAAGTAAAACCTTGAACAGCACTGGGCATAGAAGGCCTAGCTTCGGACTCTGCCCTCCCAGCATATGTGGCAGCTGTCTGGGCTGGTTGGCTGACAGACAACAACAAGGGCACTGATGGAGTAGTAGTGGTGGGAAGATGAATGCTACAATCCCGGGAGAGGACAGCAGGTTCATGCCCCAAGGAGCTACTGTCACTCCCCCTGGGGCGGTGCCTCAAAAATGTTAGTAACCTCTTGGAGGACAGATTTCTGGACTGCTGTGACACCGTGCAAGCCTCTTTGAATACTGATATGCACGGCAATGATGGCAGCAACCTGAACTTTTTTTTATTTGTTCATGGGATGTGGACATCACTGGCAAGGCCAGAATTTATCGTCCATCCCGAATTGCCCTTGAGAAGGTGGTGGTGAGCTGCCTTCTTGTACTGTTGTAGGTACTCTCACGGTGCTGTTAAGGAGGGAGCTCCAGGATTTTGACCCAGTGATGATGAAGGCACGCTGATATATTTCCAAGTCAGGATGGTATGTAATTTGGAGGGGAGTTTTCAGAGGTGGTTTCCCATGAGCCTGCTGCCCTTGTCTTTCTTGGTGGTAGAGCTCTTAGGATGGATAAGTGCTGTCAATGAATCTTTGGTGTGTTGCTGCAGTGCATCTTGTAGATGGTAGACACTACAGCCACGATGCACCAGTGGTGAAGGGAGTGAATGTTGAAGGTGGTGGATGAGATACTAAGCAAGCAGCTGCTTTATCCTGGATGTTGGCGACCTTCCTGAGTGTTGTTGGAGTTACACTCATCAGGCAAGTGGGGAATATTCCATCACACTCCTGACTTGTGCCATGTAGATGATGGAAAAGCTTTTGGGAGCCAGGAGGTGAGTTCCTTGCTGCAGACCTGCTTTTGTAGCCACAGTATTTATGTGGGTGATCCGATTAAGTTTCAGGTCAATGGTGACCCCCCGGAGGGCTTTGCATGAATGACTAGGATGGGTGTGTCTTTGTATTATCTGGTGCTTAGGTCGATGCAGGGTGGTCTATTCTGTTTTATTCTATTTTGTAGTAGTTTGATATACTGAGTGGCTTGCTTGGCCATTTAAGAGGGTAGTTGAGAATCAAGCATATGCTGGCATCTGTAGGCCAGACCAGGTAAGGATGGCAGATTTCCTTCTGTAAAGGACATTAGCAAATCAGATGGGTTTTTATGACAATTGGTAGTTTCATGGTCACAATTACTGATACTGGCTTTTTTTTTGCATGGCAGCAAGCTGACCTTGCATGACAGAAGTCTGAAATTCCATGGCAGCACCCAGACTTTGGGTGGCTTCTGCTTTTGCTGTAATGGAAGCTAAGACATCAGCCATCAGATGCTGTGTCATGATTGGGTCCACAAGTGTGCTAATGGAGTTGGCCGCTCGTTCCACACTGGAAAGGATGGGCTCCAAGCTCTGCACAAAGCAAAGTTGGTGCTGGACTCCTCTGTGCTCTTTGACAGTGACAACAAGCAGGCCTGCCAATGCACCAAGCATTTCATTATGTATGCCTACCAGCCTTCCTCTGCAACCTGCCCCAAGTCATTGAGTCCTCTGCAGCAGAACTCATGTGCGACATTAATCTCATTAGAGATTGTTAACTAAAGTTGAAACTCATGGAATTGAAGGCAAATTATTGACCTTGGTTATGAAATTGGCTGAGCAGAACAAAACAGAGAACAGCTAACTCTTATTGGCGGGATGTGACGAGTGGTGTCCCACAAGGATCTATGTTGGGGCCTCAACTCTTCACTGCATTCATTAACGTCTTATATGATGGGATAGATAGCTACATATCCAAATTTTCTGATGGCACAAAGATAGAATCATGGAAAGTTTAAGGCACAGAAAGAAGCCACTTGGCCCATTGTGTCTGTGCCGGCTGATAAACGATCCACCTATTCCAATCCCACCTACCAGCATTTTGTCCATAGCCCTGCAGATTACGGCACTTGAGGTGCATGTCCAGACTCCTTTTGAATGAGTTGTGGGTTTCTGCCTCAACTACCCTTTCAAGCAGTGAGTTCCAGACCCCCACCACCCTCTGGGTGAAAAAGTCTTTCCTCATCTCCCCTCTAATTTTCTACCAATCACTTTAAATCTATGCACCCTTGTCACTGACCTCTCTGCTAAAGTGAATAGACCCTTCACCTCCGCTATATCCAGGCTGCTCAAAATTTTGTACATTTCAATCAGATCTCTCCTCAGCCTTCTCTGTTCCAAGGAGAATAATTCCCGCCTATCCAATCTTTCCTCATAGCTGCATTTTTCCAGTCCTGGCAACATCCTCGTAAATCTCCTCTGTACCCTCTCTCGTGCAATTACATCCTTTCTGTAATGAGGCGACCAGAACTGCACACAACACCCAAGTTGTGGCCAAACCAATGAGTTATACAGTTCCAGCATAACCTCCCTGCTCTTATATTCTATACCTTGTCTCATAAAGGAAAGGATTCCATATGCCTTCTTAACCACCTTATCGATCTGTCCTGCTACCTTCAGGGATCTGTAGACATTCACTCCAAGGTCATTCACTTCCTCTATACTTCTCAGTATTGTCCTATTAATCACGCATTCCTTTGCCTTGTTTGACCTCACACTTCTCCAGGTTGAATTCCATTTGTCACTTTTCTGCCCATCTGACCAGACCATCAATATCTTCCTGCAGCCTACATCTAACCTCCTCGCTATCTACCACATGGCCAATCCTAGTGTCGTCTGCAAACTTCTTGATCTTGCCCCCTACATTTACGTCCAAATCGTTAATATATACCACAAAAAGCAGGGGACCCAGTACTGAGCCCTGTGGAACGCCACTGGAAACAGCCCTCCAGTCACTAATACAGCCATCAACAATTACCCTTTGTTTCCTGCCACTGAGCCATTTTTGTATTCACCTTGCTGCATTTCCCTGGATCCCTTGGGATTTTATTTTTTTAACCAGTCTGCCATATAGGACCTTGTCAAACGCCTTGCTAAAATCCATGTAGACCACATCAACTGCACAACCTTCATCTATCTTCCTTGTTACTTCTTCAAAAAATTCGATCAAGTTGCTCAAACAAGATCTTCCCTTAACAACTCCATACTGACTCTCCTTGATTAACCTGTGCCTTTCTAAGTGACAGTTTATCCTGTCTCTCAGAATAGATTCCAATAATTTGCCCACTACTGAAGGTTAGATGGGTGGCATTGTAAGCAATGTAGATGAAAGCATAAAATTACAAAGAGATATTGATTGATTAAGTGAATGGGCAAAACTGTGGCAAATAGATTTCAATGTAGGCAAATGTGAGGTCATCCACTTTTGACCTGAAAGGGATGCAACAGAGTACATTCTAAATGGTGGAAAGCTAGAAACAGTGGAGGTCCAAAGAGACTTGGGGATCCAGGTACACAGATCACTAAAATGCTATGAGCAGGTACAGAAAATAATCAGAAAGGCTAATAGAATGCTGGTCTTTATATCTAGAGGAATACAAGATAAGGGATGGAAGTCATGCTTCAGCTATACAAAGCTCTGATTAGACCACACCTGGGGCACTGTGAGCAGCTCTGGGCACCACACTTTAGGAAAGATATTGGCCTTGGAGGGAGTGCAGCGTAGATTTACTAGAATGATACCTGGACTCCATGTGCTAATCTATGAGGAGAGGTTACACATAGTAATGTTATATTGTCTGGAATTTAGAAGATTAAAGGATGATTTAATCAAGATTTTCAAGATATTAAGGGAAACAGGGTATATTGGGAGAAACTATTTCCACTGGTTGGGGATTCTAGGACTGGGGCATAGTCAAAAAAGTAGAGTCAGACCTTTCAGGAGTGAAATTAGGAAAGATTTCTTCATGAAAAGTGTGGTAGAAGTTTTGAACTCTCTTCTACAAACGGAACTTGATGTTAGATCAATTTCTAATTCTAAAACTGAGATTGATTGATTTTTATTAGCCAATGGCATTAAAGGATATGGGCAAAGGCGGGTATATGGAGTTAGGTTGCAGATCAACCGTGATCTCGTTGAATGGCAGAACAAGGTTAAGGGGCTAAATGGCCTCCTCCTGTTGTACTTTCCTATGTTCAATGCAGGCATCGACCTGGCAATGTGGAAAATTGCTGAGGTATGTCCTGTCCACAAAAAGCAGGACAAATCCATTCCTGTCAATTTGGCCAATTACCACCCCATCAGTCTACTCTCAATCATCAGCAAAGTCTTGGAAGGTGTGATCGACAGGGCTATCAAAAGGCATTTACTCAGCAATAACCTGCTCACTGATGTTCAGTTTGGGTTCCGCCAGGGCCATTTGGCTCCAGACCCCATTCCATCCTTGATCCAAACATGTACAAAAGAGCTGAATTGCAGTGGTGAGGTGTGAGTGATTGCCCTTGGCATCAAGGCAGCATTTGACTGAAGCCTAGCAAAATTGAACTTAATAGGAGTTGGGGAAAACGTTCCACTGACTGGAGTCATACTGAAAATAACAAGACTTCTGAGAAGGCTGTTTATCTGAAAGCGCAGATAACTGTAAAACAATGGAGCCCAGATGCTCTGCTATTCAATTTTTAGTTTTTTTGTGATCAGAAGTAGAGCAGCATCAGAAGACAGGCTTGTGCATAATCCTGACTTTGATGTTTATGGCAGGGACATGAGAGCTGCGGCAGCTGAACCTCCATATCTACCCAAAAAGTCTGCACTGAATATCATTGATGGCATGTTCGAGGCTGCTTCTCTTGTCCTGAAACTCTCTCAAGCAATGTCTTTCCCTTCAACTCTGTCGCTTGTCCTGCATTTGCAGTTCGATGTACTAGTAATTACTTGCTGAAGCAGGATTATAGCAATGTGCAGTAGACTGTTGGAAATAGTCTGCCTTATGATATCTCAGTGCACTTTCTCCAAGCCATTCTATGCTCCTAGCAACGATAGGGACACATAAATGAGTCTTCTGTGCTTTTTAGAGTTGCCTCTGGCTACCCCCGCTTATTTTTCTAAAAACAAATAGAAAAGGAGGCCTCTGGGGGATCCTGCTCTCTGGTTCTAGCATGTCTTGTCTATCAAGTAAAAAAAAACAGAGCTGCCTGATTTGCTCCATTCAGATGTTGTTTTCTGTTCCATTTACCAGACATAAGCCATTTAAAGATGCTCTCCAAATTCACAAATAAGAGTATGTCATAATGACAATGTGATTTTTAATCATGGAAATACAGAGAGCTTAATGCACACATTATGTATTTTGTAGTGATTAATACCCATGTAGACATATATAGATGATCTCATGCACAATGTGTAGAGAATAACAGACATGGTATTTATAGCAGAGATAAAAATACAGTGCACAGTACAGAACAGTACATGAAATACAGAGATCAACAGACAGTAAAATGTAAAGAATAACCATACAACGTTGTGAATTTACACTAATGTGCATTGAAGATTGTACAGTTCATGCCATTCCCTCTCTCCTCCCTCTAATGAATGTTGTTATACTGGTATGATAGCCACAATTGATCTCAGCTATGTGCTATAACAAAGGAGCGGGTCAGAGTGTGTTGCAGCATCAAGTAAAACTGTTGCTACATCAGAGTGAGTGGGACACAAGCTTGTCATAACTTAAGCTGTAGATATACCCAAAATTACACCACTTTTATTGCAGGGTGATAAAGACAAACTACAATACACAGAGGTGCAGTTTTCAGAAGTGGTGGATTTATAATATACTGAAGAGAGATGTGATGACTGAAGGCATGAGATTTTGTTCATGGGGTCCTGTGTGCATTCCTAGAAAATTTTGATTTTTGACAGTTTAGACTTTATTCGGTGCATTTTGTGAAATTTAGGAGCCTCTTATAACTTTGAATTCCAAGTTTAAAAAATAATTTCTGCTAAAAGGATCACAGATATTCTTTCTAAATATGAAAATAAATTCTTTGTAAAGGCTTCCAGGCAACCCAAAGATGGGGAAGAATTCCTGAAATGTACACAAGAGGACTTTCTTGTTCAGTGTGCCCAATGAGGAAGGAGGCAGTGGTGGATCTAGTTCTCGGAAATAAAGTGGGGAAAGCAGACAATATTTCAGAGGGAGAGCATTTGGAAACAATGATCATAGTATTATCAGGTTTGGAATTGTTATGGGAAAGGACAAGGTAAAATAACAAATAAAAATACATAACTAGAGGAGGGATAACTTCACTGCGTTGAAAAGGGATTTGGCCCAGATAGTTTGGAATCAAAAATTGGTAGCCAAAACAATAATTGGACAATTGGAGGCCTTCATAGAGGAGATGGTTTGGATACAGAGTAGAGACATTCCTATGAGAGGGGAAAGAAAGGTCATCCAAAGTTAGAGCTCTCTGGATGACTATAGAGATTAAAACTAAATAGAAAAAGGAGGCTTATCTGAATTGTACGGTTCATAATGCAGTAGAGAACCAAGCTTAATATAGAAAGTACAGTGGGGATCTAAAAAATGAAGTAAGAGGGGCAAAGAGAAAGTGTGAGAATAGATTAGCAGCTAACATAAATGGGAACAGAGAAGTCTTTTATAAACACATAAATAGTAAAAATGCTAGTTAAAGGAATGGTGGTGTCAATTAGGGAACAATAAGGAGATCATCCTGTGGCGGCAGAGGGCATGGCTGATATACCAAATTAGTACTTTGCACCTTTCTTTACAAGAGAAGAGGATGCTGCCAATATAATGTAAAGGAGGAGGTGCTGGTGATATTGGATATTAAAGTAATAGATATGGAGGATGTACTTAAAAGTCAGGCAGTTCTCCAAATAGAGAAGTTACCTGGCCTGGATGGGATGTATCCTGGGTTACCGAGGGGAAGTAGGGATGGAAATTGTGGACCCTCTGGCCACAATCCTCCTATCCTGCTTGGATATGAGGTGTGGTGGCAGAGGACTGGAGGATTGAAAATCTTATGCCCCTGTGTAAAAAAAAGTTGAGAAGAATAATCCTGGCAATTTCAGTTCAATCAGTGGTGGCAACATTTTTAGAGACAATAATCTGGGACAAAATTCATTGGCACTTCGAAAAGAATGGACTAATAAATAAAAATCAATGCAGATTTGTTAAAGGCAAATTGTATTTGACTAACTTGATTGAGTTTTTTAATGACGTAACGGAACGTGTTGATGTTGGCGTTTTGTATACAGACTTTCAAAAGGTGTTTGACAAAGTATCACATAACAGATTTGTTAGCAAAATTAAAGCTCAGGGATTACAGGGACAGTGGTAGCATGGATACAAGATTGGCTAAGGGACAGAAAGCAGAGAGTAATAGTGAACAAAAACAGAAAGTGCTGGAAATACTCAGCAGGTCAGGCAGCATCCGTGGAGAGAAAAGCAGAGTTAACATTTCAGGTCTGTGACCTTTCATCAGAACTGGCAGAAGTTATTAAAGAACGAGCTTTTAAGCAAATAAAGGGGTGAGGGGACAGGGTTTGGTGGGGAAGAGAACAAAAGGGAAGGTGTATGATAGGACAGAGGGCAAGAGAGAGTAAATAACAAAGCTGTCATGGGACAAAGGCAAAGAGCGTGCTAATGTTTGTGAAAGACAAAACATTAGTCCAGAGAGAGTGTTAATGGTCGAATAATGAGCAGTTCTGTTCACATGAAAAACAGGCACATAGTTAAAAAATAAAACAAAATAAAATAAAAAAATATAAAAATATAAAAAATGCACTGAAATTATTGAACTCAAGATTGAGTCTGCAAGGCTGTAGAGTGCCTAATCAAAAGATCAGGTGCTGCTCCTCGAACTTGCGTTGATGTTCACTGGAACACTGCAGCAGGCCAAGGGTGTGAGAGCAGGGGCGTGTGTTGAAATGGCAAGCAACCGGAATCTCGGGGTCATGCTTTCGGTCTGAGTGGAGGTGTTCTACAAAGCAAAGCCAGTAGTGGTAAACAGTTGTTTTTCAGAATGGAGTAAATTATGCAATAGTGTTTCCCAGGGATTGGTATTAGGACCACTACTTTTCTTGATATATGTTAATGACTTGGACTTGAGTACACAGGCATGATTTCAAAGTTTGCAGATGATACAAAACTCAAAAATGTAGTAAGCACTGAGAAGATAGTAATGGACTTCAGGAGGACATTGACAAACTGGTAAAATGAGCAGACACATGGCAGATGCAATTTAATGCAGAGACGTGTGAAGTGGTACTATTTGCTAAGAAGCATGAGGAAATGCAACGTGAACTAAATGGTATAATTTTAAGGGAGTGCAGGAACAGAGAGACCTTGGGCGTATATGTACACAAACCTTAAACAGTACAGGACAAGTTGAGAAGGCTGTTTAAAAAATAATATGGGAACCTTGGCTTTACTAATAGAGAAAGAGAATACAAAAGCAGGGAAGTTTTGCTCAACCTTTATGAAACACTTAGCCCCAGCTACAATATTGTGTTTAATTCTCAGCATCACAGTTTAGAAAGAATGTCAAGATTTTAGAGAGGGTACAGAAGAGATTTCCGAGAAAGGTACCAGGGAAGAGGGACTTGAGTAGAGACTGGACAAGCTGGCATTGTTTTCCGTAGAGCAGAGATGATTGAGAGGAGGTTTGATAGGACTGTTCAAAATTAGGAATGGTTTTGGTGGAGTAAATAATGAGAAACTGTTTTCAGTGGAAGAAGATCGGTAACCAGAGGACACAAATTTAAAGTGATTGGAAGTAAAAGCAAGGGTGCCATGAGGAAACAATTTTTACACACCGAGTTTTTGTGACCTGAAATGCACTGCCCAAAAGAGTGGTGGATACAGAATCAATAGTGAAAGGAAAAGAACAATTATAAGGCTACGGGGAATCAGTAGGGAGCAAGATGAGTTGGATAGCTTGATCAAAGAACTGACATAGGCACAATGGATTGTATGGCTTCCTTCTGCATAATTCCATGGGCCGGATCTTGTTCTTCTCCCCATGTCGGGTTCCGTGGTGGGTGGGGGCCAGAAAATTGGAGCGCCTGTGGCCTGGCATGGAACCTGATGGTAATGCTGTTAAATGTCGACAACAGATGGTTAGATTCTCTCTTGATGGAGATGGTCATTGCCTGGCATTTGTGTGGTACGAATGTTACTTGCCACTTATCAGCCCAAGCCTGGATATTGTCCAGGTCTTGCTGCATTTCTACACAGACTGCTTCGGTATCTGAGGAGTCACGAATGGTGCTGAACATTGTGCAATCATCAGCGAACATCCCCACTTCTGACCTTATGATTGAAGGAAGGTCATTGATGAAGCAGCTGAAGATGGTTGGGCCTAGGACATTACCCTAAGGAACTCCTGCAGTGATGTCCTGGAGCTCAGATGATTGACCTCCAACAACCACAACCATCTTCCTTTATGCTAGGTACAATTTCAACCAGCAGAGAATTTCCCCCCGATTCCCATTGACTTCAGTTTTTCTAGGGCTCCTTGATGCCATACTCAGTTAAATGCTGCCTTGATGTCAAGGTTAGTCACTCTTATCACATCTCCTGAGTTCTGTTTTTTTGTCCACGTTTGAACCAAGGCTGTAATGAGGTCAGGTACTGAGTGGCCCTGGCGGAAATCAAACTGAGCGTCACTGAGCAGGTTATTGCTAAGGAAGTGTCGTTTGATAGCATTGTCAATGACACATTCCATCACTTTGCTGATGATTGAGAGTAGACTGATGAGATGAGGGCCAGGTTGGATTTGTCCTGCTTTTTGTGTACGGGACATACCTGGACAATTTTCCACGTTGCTGGGTAGATGCCAGTGTTGTAGTTGTATTGGAACAGCTTGGCCAGGGGTGCAGCAAGTTCTACAGCATAGATCTTCAGTAGTATTGCCGGATAATTGTCAGGGCCCTTAGCCTTTGCAGTATCCAGTGCCTTCAGTTGTTTCTTGATATCATGCAAAGTGAATCGAATTGGCTGAAGACTGGCATCTGTGATGCTGGAGACTTCAGGAGGAGGCCGACATGGATCATCCACTCAATACTTCTGGCTGAAGATTCTTGCAAATGCTTCAGCCCTATATTTTGCACTGATGTGCTGGGCACCCCCATCATTGAGGATGGGGATATTTGTGGAGCAACCTCCTGCTGTTAGTTGTTTAATTGTCCACCACCATTCACAACTGGAGGTGGCAGGACTGCAGAGCTTAGATCTGATCCGTTGGTTATGGGATCGCTTAGCTCTGTCTATCGTATGCTGCTTACACTATTTGGCATGCAAGCTGTCCTGTGTTGTAGCTTCACCAAGTTGACACCTCAATTTGAGGTATGCCTGGTGCTGCTCCTGACATGCCCTCCTGCACTCTTCATTGAACCAGGGTGATCCCCCAGCTTGATGGTAATGGTAGAGTGGGGGATATGCCGGGCCACGAGGTTACCGATTGTGGTTGAGTACAATTCTGCTGCTGCTGATGGTCCACCACGCCTCATGGATGCCCAGTTTTGCATTGCTAGATATGTTTGAAGTTTATCCCATTTAGCACGGTGGTAGTGCCACACAACACGATAGAGGTATTCTCAATGTGAAGATGGGACTTAGTCTCCATGCGGACTGTGAGGTGGTGACTCATGCTGGTACTATCATGGACAGATGCATCTGCGGCAGGCAGATTGGTGAGGACGAGGTCAAGTATGTTTCTCCCACTTGTTGGTTCCCTCACCACCTGCCGCAGACCCAGTCTATCAGATATGTCCTTTAGGATTCAGCCAGCTCGGTCAGTAGTGGTGCTACCGAGCCACTCTTGGTGATGGACTTTGAAGGCTCCCACTCAGAATACATTCTGCGCCCTTGCCACCCTCAGTGCTTCCTCCAAGTGGTCTTCAACATGGAGGAGTACTGACTCATCAGCTGAGCGAGGGCAGTATGTGGTAATCAGCAGGAGGTTTCTTTGTCCATGTTGACCTGATTCCAGGAGACTTCATGGGGTCCGGAGTTGATGTTGAGGATTCCCAGGGTAACTCCCTCCCAACTGTATATCACTGTGTCGCAACGCCTGCTGCATCTGTCCTGCCGGTCAGACAGGACATAGCAAGGGATGGTGATGGTCATGTCTGGGACATTGTCTGTAAGGTATGATTCGGTGAGTATGACTATGTCAGGCTGTTGCTTGACTAGTCTGTGGGACAGCTCTCCCAACTTTGGCACAAGCCTCCAAATATTAGTAAGAAGGACTTTGCAGGGTCGACACAGCTGGGTTTACCGTTGTCGGTACTGTTTCCGGTACCTAGATCGATATCGGGTGATCTGTCCGGTTTCATTCCTTATTGACTTTTTAGCGGGTAGGTACAACTGAGTGGCTTGCTAGGCCATTTCAGAGGGCATTTTAAGAGTCAACCACATTGCTGTATGCAAGCTGTTGTCTGAACAGATGACTTGTAGAATAAAAGCAAAATACTGCGGATGCTGACTTGTAGAATGTTCTGTTCGATGCAATGACCCTGATTTCAAAGCTTTTTTTCTGAGACAGACTCTAACTGAAGGGGAAAGTAAAAATGAAATAGAAACTAAAACAGCAATTAAAACTGGGGAAATAGAAACTGTTTGGAACTAGATAAAAGGAACACAGAGCAACCCAAGCTCAGATCACTCAGGAGTGGAGTGCCAGCATGTTGAAGAAGGTGAAGGCTGGATCCAGGAGCTGTGTCTGTTACTTAAAGCAACTGATTAACCAGTCATACAATGCATAGGGTTATCACTGGAGGGCTTCGATAAAGGTAATCCTGGGGGATCCATGCCATCAAGACTGCTGTGAGCAGAACTAAGGAGGTTCTGGAGACGCGCACCATTTTGATGAAGGTCGCACCATGAAGTTTGAATTGAAGGAGCACTGCTGTCAGATGACAATCAGTGGATATGTCTTTGAAGAAAGAAGCTGGAGACCTACCTGAGGAAGTTCAAAGCTTTGAAGAACAGTGTGTCTGTAACTGGTGCCATATATGTTGTATCTGATAACAAATGTGCAATTTGTAATATATATACAGACCATAATTTGTCTGTTGATTCATGTTGATTTTGGTTTGAATGTTAAAGTAAAAGTTATAAAAGTGAAATCTTGCCCATTTGTTTTTTTTCGATTTGGGGTTGTTTGGTAAATTTGGTTCTTTTGTTTTGTTGATCTCCATGGGGAGCATAACACCGGGGTCGAGAACCCGGGTCCCGATCCCGCACCTCCGAAGTTCCCAAGAACGGTCACTCATCCGAAACGTTAACTCTGCTTCTCTTTCCACAGATGCTGCCAGACCTGCTGAGTGGTTCCAGCATTTCTTGTTTTTATTCCCGATCCCACACCTCCACTACATTGCTTGCACGATGTTATTTTTACATACTAATGGTCTGATTGGGCAGGAGGTGAGCTTGGCGCCTAACTGGAGATGCTGGGTACCTCCAGAAGGTGGGAACTGTCTGCTGGGCGTCAGAGGCAAAGGCAAGCAGCAGCCATTATGGAGCCTGCTGCTATCTTGCTGAGGAGAGCAGGCAGCTCCTCAGAGCGACAGCAGCAGATATAAAATGGAATGGAGGTGACAAGGCCAAAACAAAGGTGCTGTGCACATTTCCGCGCAGGATACCGGGGATCCCAATAATTTTAAACATTTAAAAAAACACTTTCCCTTTGCCCCTCAGTGAACCAACAGCTGTGTACTAATGTGCGCAGGGGGTTCACCGGAATCCTCTTCCAAAATTGTGGTAATGACCTCCTCGGCCCATTAACAAGCTCCTAAATGAGCTTAATGGGCCCTCAATTGGAGATGAGAAGCTTCCACATTCCCTCCCCCCAACCCAACCCCCAACCACCCTGACATCTCATGCTCTCACCACATTACTATTGCCTTATTTAATTACACTTGTCTATTTATGGCAAGTTCTTTCATCATATGCTGGACATGTTGGTAGAAAATTAAGCGCTAAAGTTGGCAGGAATCTGGAGAAAAGAGCCACTACTCCACATCCACATACCTGCTTGACACTATTCACCCTTGACTCTATTCCTAATAAGTGGAATGTAATGGAGAACAATCTGAGATATCCTGAATATAAACACTCTTTTATTTTTAGAGGCATGAGTATGCCAACCTTTTGTCTATACATTGAGTAAATCCATTCCTTATTCTTACAGGCATGCGTCATGGTAATTAGCAATTGAGCACATACTGTATCACTTTTTATTTTTTGAGGCTTAGGGTCCTGGCTACACTAGCACATGATGACAATCACACAAACACATGAAGATACTGCCAAACATATCTTGAGGTTCTGCGATGAGGAGATTTTTTAAAACTATACTGTGATTCATGTTGAGCCCAATGCCTATATATAACAGTTTACAATGTTATCAAACTAATGCTTAATTTGTTGAAACAAATGGGTTTACACATACTAAAACAACATATTTATAGAGCACCTTTAATGCAATAAAACATCCCAAGGTGCTTTACAGGAGCATTATAAACAAAATAGGACACCAAGCCTGAGAAATATTCTACTAATATCACAAATAGTAATTACTATGCTTAATGTAGTAGTTTTGCAAGAAACTTGAATCAAGAAAGAACTATATTATTTTGGAACTAATAATATATTAGCAGAATGTACATGATTAATTGTTAGAATTTTTGGTCCACCTTAGTGGGGTATATTCTCATATGAAGCAGTATCCACATCAGAAATACTTGTATATGAAATGACTACTCCAAATACTGGAAAATTCTTATTCCTTTTTAATAACTTACCCCTCAGTGGTTGCAAAAGAATCCTTAGCAGAGCAGACCCTAATTTTCAAAAGTGTCCATGCTAATTTACATATTCAAGGGTCTGAATGACTTTCAAGTATCTGTCAGAGTGGTCTAAAAAAATGTGTCTCATGAATTTAGAAGTGCAGGCAATCTCACTGCTGAGTTGTATTGCTTTGTGTCCATTTGACACTCGAAAAATGGGCACAGTGGGTACAAATTTGTACCTCACAATATATCCATTTTTAAAATCACTGATATACCAATGATCACAATGTATCATCCTTTACTGCCAACAGAGGGTGCCATTACATAAGATATTAACAATTCTGTTGCTGAGTTCTTAAAGTGCATTAATTCACTCAATTCAGAACCAGCAATACATGATGTAAATCCACAACAAATAGCTTCTTCAATCACAATGTTTTTTTCACATTGCTGACAAACAGCACAAAAGAATTCGCTGAACTGGTCTGCAGCTGTCTGAAGACGGTTTGACTTGATTACATTTTTGTGACAAATATCTGAATGTTAATGCAAAGGGGTGTTTAATGATAAGGGGACAGAGACAGATAGAGAGAGTGAAGAGGGGGTGACAGGAAGGAGAGTAGAATCACAGTGAGTAATGATGATTACCTTTAGAAGAAGTATCTTTGAATGTGATTAAGTTCCCAATTATTTTCAAAGAGAATGACATGAACATTGCAGGATGGCAGTTTGATAAAACATTATTGCAGTTCTGTAATATATTAACCGTTCAGTGTGACATTTTAAAATCACCCTTTTGTCTCCTCGTGTCATATTTTTTGAAATACTACTCATTCTGTGATTTCTTTTTATTTAGATGTCTAATACTTTTGATAAGATTTTAATTTTTATAATAGAAGGAAAATAATAGTATTTATATAGCACCTTGCATGTCCTTGGGATCTCCCAAAGTGTCTTGTAGTCACTGCATTCACTTTCAAGTGTAGGCAAATGCAGCAGCCAATCTGCACACAGAAAGTTCCCAAAAGCTGAATAACTAATTAATCTGGTTTTGGTTGGTTAGTGTTGGCCAGCAAGCCAGAAAATCTCCCTACCCTTTGTTGAAAACCTGCATTGGGATCTTTTATATTCACTCTAATTGGCAGATGGGACCTTGATTTAGTGTTTCATTTGAAAGATGGCAACTCCAACAATGCAGCACTCCCTCAGTACTCCAATGAAGTGCCAGTTTAGATTTATAAGCTCAGTCATAGAAGAGGGCTTAAACTCAAAATCTTCTGCCCCCTTCATCAAGCCGAACTTCATTCATTTTGCAAGTCTTATGTATCCTCCTTTTGAGTTCCAAACTTGTTTGAGTAACAGTAGATACTGCTTCCTACCCATGGGGAAGGCTGAGCTTACTGTATGCAGGGTAGTTGGTGAGTTTGGATGCTGAGTTACAGAAACATGGAAATTACAATACAGAAGGAGGACATTTTTAGCTTGTGTGATCTCTGAATGGGGAAACTAGCACTCCATCACTAGATGTGTCACAGCCTGTGAGTGGGACTTCTGTGCTCTATTGTTTTATTTTTGGTCAGTCATATATCTGGAATACAAGGAAATGCATTGCTGGGCGGTATTTTATGCTCTCCCCTGTGGCGCGTTTGGAGGTGGGGAGGGCATTTAATCGGGCAGGTTGGTGGCGGGTGCCTGATTGGCTCGTCATACAGCGGGCCTTCCCCAAAGGAGGCAACCCGGGTCTCTCGCTGGCTCTCCAGCCAGCTGCCGAGACCCCTGTCGCCTCCATAAAATTCCCTCCACAAACCAAATTACTGAGATATTGATACATAATGGTGCATACATTTCCCCATAAAAGCACATCCCATCTATTCCAATCAGGTTCAGAGAACTTATATGTAATTTGGCAGAGCCAAGGCTTAGAGGCCCACAAGTGTATGTTGGGATCTTGCTAGAATTTAGTCAACTAGCACAGAGCATTGGTAAACTTCCTTTTGCTTTACTGGCCAGAACCACTCTCCTCATTGGGGTTTGGCTTGCAGAAGTTGAGAGGGAAGACTCCTCTCCAGTGGTAGATTTACCACTCCAGGTTCCATTTTTGAGCCAAGCAACAACAGAATTCATCAGCAGCGTCCTGGTGTAAATTATGTGGTGAACTTATTGAGGACATTTATTGAATTTTTGAGTTGGCGACAGTATTGACATAGCACCAAACCTCCTGCAACAAGTATGTCATCTTGGAGCCACTTCAACCCCAAAAGGCCCTGCTTCCCTCACCCACCAGCTGCGTAAATCATTGGTTGGATGTAAGATAACTGACGAGCATAAGTTTGAATCCGCATAAGACAACCAGCAGGCTCAAAAAGTCTCCTCAAAAATAACATGGTGAGCAGCGCAACTGACCATGGATGAATGCACTTCCACCATCCTCCTAATCACAACAAGCATACAATGGTTATCTCTTGCCCCACCCCCACCTCACTTGCTTATAACCTGTGACTTTTCTAATATTTGTCAGTTCCGATGAAGGGTCACTGACCCGAAACGTTAACTCTGCTTCTCTTTCCACAGATGCTGCCAGACCTGCTGAGTGATTCCAGCATTTCTTGTTCTTATTTCAGATTTCCAGCATCCGCAGTATTTTGCTTTTATATAAGCATACAATGGTGTTGAGTTTGAGCTGCAACTGCTTACCTCTCTCCGACCTAATCATGGTAGACGGAGAGCTATGGTTATATGTTTGGTCACATACCTTATATATCTCTAGCTTAATCTGTATTGGGTGTTCAATGCCATTAAAGAAAGACAAGGACAACAGAATCATTTTCTGCTTCTCAGTGTAGTCCCAAAGAACCATGCCCAGGATGAAGCTTGCCTCCTCTCCAGACCTGTGATTTCACCCTCTAGAGGCCTTTAATACCCCTCCAAGTCTTCATTCGCACCACCAACACCCCCCCACCCCCCGCCCCCCAGGCATCTGATAACCACACCCCCAGGCCTGGGATTTCCCCAAGGCCTCCAACTCTGCCGCCCCATCCCAGGTCACCAACTATGCCCCCCTCAAGGCCTCTGACTCCCCCCAAGGCCTTCTACCACCCCTCAGGCTCTGATTCCCCCATACCCCCAGGCCTGTGAATCCCCCTGGCCTCTGACTCCGCCCACCATAAAGCCTCTGACTTACCACCACTCAGGTCCCCAACATCCCTTCCCCCACAACGAAATTGGCAGCCCACCCAGTCAACCCTCCTATCACCACTCATTGACTGCCTTCCCCCACAGATCGACCCTCTTCCTACCCCACCCGTTTGATCGACACTGCCCTCCTCCACCATTCCCCCACTTGCCCTTCCATCCCCTGATCGACTCCCTTCTCCACAGCTATGAATTGCGGGTTCCCTATGATTTTCTGCACAACATGCTCCTGGGGAGTCAGGTAGGTAAAAATTCCCTGCAATGTGTTTCCTAGAAAGAAGAGTGCAAATGTTTGGGACTTCAGCTTGTTGTGCAGATGCTGAGAGTGAGAAGCAAGAGGCAAATAGGATGGGGAGATGTTGAGTTGAAAGCAGGTGTGTGGTGTAGAAGCAACCATGAGAATACTGGTGATAGTGCAAAGGCTTGAAGATAATAATACTAGTGGCTGTTGTGAAGGGAGCAAGGAAGAGGCGAGTTTGTGTTTGTAATGATAATGAACTGGTGTAATGAGGCCTTCTTCTGGCTTGTGAGGAATGTGATAGAGGAAAGGAAATTGTTGAGAGTAGTGGAGAATGTTGCCATGTGTTGTCGAGAGAGATGGAGAAATGAAGTGCTGTACTTGCCCATGTGGCTCTTGAGAGGTAACTGAAGCGCTTCCTAAACTGGATCTAGGTCCTGGGACTGATGCTGCTGGAGCTGAACATCTCAGCAATCTCTTTCCATGCCCAATGGACTTGGATCTCCTGGCACTGGCTGGAAAGAGAAGATAATTCCTCAACTTTACCAATCCTGCTGAGAGAACTCGAGGGCTTGCCTGCAACGTATGCTGAATCAGTTTCTTCTTCCACCACTCCAATAGAGAAATCAGCTTGTTTTAAGTAGGCTTCTGGTGGGTAGGAAACCCAATCATGAGGTCATAATATAGTCTCAAAGTTAATTTGACCTTATGTGCAGCATTGTATTATGTCTATCAAAAAAACGGAGCAAATGTTTGTGACATAGCTCTTCAGATCCATATTATGTATTCATATCTATTCTGCAGAGTCTGAGGGTAACAGTTTAAAGCCTAACATGTAGTTTTAAATCAAAAAATATGTATTGTTGCCAGCTGTTGCAGTAAATAAGTATGTCTGCCCATAAAATCTGACATAATGCATGTGAAACATTCAAATTATCTCACATAACTGCACACAGAGTAAATTGCTTGTTTAAAAATACTATTGATTAAGAAATACTTGACAATACCTGGATTATTGCCTTTTCTATTCCTTTACTCTTTTAAACATAATATGCAGCAATACTGTTTTCATAAAGTCTTTGACAAAGCATTTTTTAGTAGAAAGAATGGAAACAGGAGACTGGTGATCCATTGTTGTTAGGATGATATGTTTCAACAGGAAAAGATTTCTCGACACCTTTTCATGAGACTGATGTGCATTATAATTTTGGGAGAGGAGGATTGACTATAGTTTTAGCCGTGCAAAATATATTCATTTTTCAAATGGTAGGGTATAAGTAGGGCAAATACATTAGAGGGAATCACAGATATTATCAGGAAGTGCTTGTGATGTAAGAGACTGGGTGACATAATGGGTTCATTGTTTATTGTTTATCGATCAATAGAGGAATTCAAGCTAAAAGATCATCTCTGGGGAGAGAAATTAGAGAAAGGGTTATCAACACCATCTCTTTCAACCTCTTCCCTGACTTCGTTATCCGACTGCTTGTCCGACATCCAGTACTGGATGAGCAGACGTTTTCTCCAAATAAATATTGAAGATCAATTGTCTTCAGTCCCTGCCACAAATTCTGCTCCCTAGCCACTGACCCCATCTGTTTCCCTGGCAACTGTCTGAAGCAGAAACAAACTGTTTGCAACCTTGGCCTCACATTTGACCCTGAGAAGAGCTTCCGACCAGATATCCGCATCATCACCAAGTCTGCTTACTTCCAGCTCTGTAACGTCACTTGACTTTTCCCCTGCCTCAGCTCATCTGCTTCTGAAACCCTTATCCATGCCTTTGTTACTTCTAGACTTGACTATTCCAATTCTCTACTGTCTCCCATCTTCCAGCCTCCATAAACTTAAATTCATCCAAAACTTTGATGCCCATATCCTAACTTACACCAAGTTCCGTACAACTATCACCCTTGTTCTCGCTGATTTACATTGTCTCCTGATCCAGCAATGGCTCAATTTTAAAATTCTCATTCTTGTTTTCAAATCCCTCCATGGCCTCGCTCCTCCCTATCTCCGTAACCTCCTTGAGCCCTAGAACCTGCTGAGATCTCGGTGCAGATCTCTGCACTCCTCCATTTCTGGCCTCTTGTGTATTCCCCATTTTAATCACACCACTACTGGTGGTTGTGCTTTCAGCTGCCTATGCCCTAAGGTCTGGAACTCCCTCCCTAAACCTCCCTGCTTCTCTAACTCTCTGTCCTCCTTTAAGATGTTCCTGAAACCCGACCTTTGTGACCTTGCTTTTGGTCATCTGCAAAAAATCATCTTATGTGTCTTGGTGACAAATTTGGTTCTATAATGCTCTGGTGAAGCTCCTTGGGATATTTTATTATGTTAAGGGTGCCAAATAAATGCAAGCTGTTGTTGTTGTTATTGTTGTTTGGAAGTTATTTTAAACAAATATTTTTCCTTTTCAATCAAAATCATAGTACGTATTTCATTAGAATTCTTTTGCTTCCAAAACCTCTGTTTTGAATCTAAATTAGGCTGGTGTCATGAAAGTGTTTTTTTAAGGGTCTGACATGAGTCTTGCTATTCTCTGTACAGAACTGAGGAGGCCTCAAATGATGAGATTTGTTGTAATGATGAACACTGTGTCACTCAGTAAAAAGCTGAAGGATAGATGGTATTGTATTGTGCTGTGGTTCAGTGAAGCAGTGAGATTTCCTTTCTACCTGATCAATTCCTCCTTCACTGATGTGACACATAGCCCCTTCTTCAATCCAGAATTAACCATAGCTGAAGCTTTGTGTTTTTGCCTTCCCTTGTAATCCAATCAATAACCTTTCATCTGGACCATAAGCATGCAACAGACTTGGATTGAAGGAAAAGATGGAGCGAGATGGAGCTTTAATAAAATATCATTAAGAAATAAATAAGTGATCATAGACAAAGCTTAACTTTGCATCTAATGATGCTATACTATGTCTGGGAGAACTTGATGTTGATACTGTGTTTCCAAAATAGAGAAATGATTCATTTCCAAGCACAATTGTTCCTCACCTTGATAAATGCAAATTTTCACCAAATAAAAAGTGGTGCAGAGTTGAGTTGCAGCAGTCTGAAGATTTCTACTGGAGTGGCTGTGAGGGAGGCTTTTTATGAGTTTGATCCTTGGGCATTTCATTCTTTACAAAGACAAAATGCAGGAGCTGATACACTGCAGCATATAAATGACTTATTTATTTTAGGAAGACATTTAATTACTCAGCAGAAATGTAGGTGTCACATTCAGCTCACAAAAATTACTTCAGCAGGATCTATTCTAAATGTAGTTTTAAAGCAGATGCTTGTATGAATAAAAGATACTGTCGTTTATTTACATGTTGCTATATAAAATCAGAATCCTGTTTAGAGACAAATTGTGCTGAATTTTATTCTAGCATTGGGGGTCCCGGCTGCGGGCTGGACGATAGGGGGAGACTGCGCCTTGGCGCTTGTCCCAGTCAGACCCCTGTTGCAATTCCATGGCGGGCAGGCAATTCACTGCTCGCTGTCGGGGAATCCGCCTCTTTAAGGGATGAGCTCCTGCCTCCAGAGCTATTGGCCAATTGGAAGGTCGGCAGCGCAACCGGGAGTGGTAGCCACTGCCGGCATTGCAAGACACCCTGCAATACCGAAGACGTTGGAGACCCCGGGAGAGTTGAATGGGGCCGAGGTCACAGAGCCATTCAAGCAGGCCCCAGTGATGGGGTTGGGGTGGAGGGGGTTTGGTGAGGGTGGGTGTTGACTTCCCGGGGGGGGCAGCGATCACCACCGGGGCACCCTCCGGGGTTTCTGGATTGCCCCCAAAGGCGCGACCCTCCCTGACCTCACTAGGAGAAGCCGCCAGGCCAGGTGGCATCTCCCTGTGGTGGCAGGCCCCTCTGCCTTCTATTAAATTGAGATGGAGGTGGGAGGAGGTCCTTACATGGCCATTAATTGGCCGCATAAGGACATCAAATGGTCTGGGGCAGGAAGGCTGTCCTCGGCCTTCCGCAGCCTGGACTAAATTGGAAAGTGTCAAGAAGGCGACGGGCACTCCACCACTGCCCAGGCCTCCAACACAATTTTATGGGCCCCCCGCCTCCATTCCTGCCCTGAGGGTGCCCATAAAACCCAGACCAATGGAAAACTCTCTTTTGATATCTCTCACCTATTGTATCTCTCCTTTGGAATCTCTAATGCTGTGTGTTTTTGACAGGATGTATTGTTAAATATTAAAAACAGCTTAAATGTCTACCTTAAAATAGATCTCCTGATAGGTTCAGCACCTTTCTATGAAGAGGTTGTATTGTCACCTGTTGGGCTCATAATGTACTGCTGAGATTAACAACTTGCTATCTGTGGCTAGGATGTGAACCCTTGTCCCAGTCAGTATTACAAAGCACTAATGTACTGCATTACATGAAAAAAATATGTCTATAGATTCCACATTTTTAGATTTCTTTCAACAAATAAAACTATCGTCTCAGTGTGTTTCCTAAAATTCTATTCTGGAAAAACAGAGCTTTTAAACATTATAGACCATCTTTCTATGAAATGAACAATGACTAAACAATGGGAATGGGCAGTCCAACATACATGCACAATTAATAAAGAATAACTACACATGGAACAACTGTAGAGAACAGAAACTAGGAAAGCTGAGAAAGACATAACCAACTTTGAGACAGTCTGGCCATTGTGTTCATACCTCTCAACATTAATCAAATAGTAGTATTGATGGAGGCCAGAGAGCAGTTGGCCCGTCTTCTTTGTTGACGAAATGGGGTTTAATGCATGGACTGTCAGAGCCGGGAAACAAGTAACACCCGAGGAGAGGATCCAGAGAGGAACAGAAGCAGTGTATTGCTGATCTGAAATGGGATTTTCAATGGCAGCAAGTTGTTCTCATTATTAATAGACAGCAGGAGAAGATGATTTCTCTTCGTCTATAACAGAAGTTGTGACAGCTGCCACCTCCACTAATTTGGGGTTGGAAGCGTGGAGCAAATTTACAAAATATTTCAAGACAAGACATTCAATGCACTGAGGATGCCAATGTATTAAATATGTATTTGGGAACAGGTTGGGGATTGGCATACCTTTACTAATTAAATCAGTGTTCTGTTTTTCCTTAAGTTGTAATTTTTCTATCAGCAATGGCACAGTTTAGATGGTGTGGTTGGTAATTATTTTAAATTTCTTGCCTAGGGTAGCAAAGTGCTGTTCTACGTCTGAAGTTGTTGAAGTAGATGAATTGACAGGCTAGATGACCTTAGTTGTCAAATGTAGTCTTAATGTCTGGTATATTAAAGACTCTATCAGTAACTCTCCCAACTGCTTTGTCATTTCCAGTGATTACCAGGTACATGGGATGCAGGAAGACTGCAGTCTTCTCCTGGAGAGTCCTTTAATTGGGACAGTATAAGACAGAATAATATATCAAGTCATTTGTATTCCTGAAGATGTGGTTGAGCAAATACTAGATATGCATGGAAATGTTGATGAAGAGAGTCCATCTGCTGGGGAATAAAGTTTCACAGCAGAATAGAAATATGCAAGTTACACAACTGTTACTGAAGAATGTAATAATTACTGCTCTGTTTCAGCAGAAAAGATTACAGGCAAAAAAAAGGTAATTCAAATGAAATAACCCCAGATGTGGTGTGGGGAAGGGAGAGAGGAGATGACGCAATGTAATCAAAGGTTGGATGGAATAGAGAGAATGAGAGAAAGATGCAACACCATTTAAGACAATTAAGGAAGTGAAGGATGCAATGCACTCAGGCAGGACAGTATGGGAATTGGATACAATGCTGACTGAGGCCGTGAAAAGGAATGGTCAGATTAGTGCAATGTTGATAGCAATGTGACAAGGCCAGAGTTGGGAGCAGAGTGACAAGCATGTTTTGTGGATGGTTAAGGTAATTGAATGATGCAGGCACTCTCAATTCATTGTAATGACATGTTATTGATAACACTAACCTTTAATTATATAGTTTCTTCAACATAGAAAAACATCTCCAATCAGTTCACATATTTAAAAGAAAATACACACTGAGCCAGCCAAAGAGATAGGAGGAGTGGTGGCTTAAAGCTTGTTCAGAGATAGGTCTTAAAGGAGAAGAGGGAGGTGGAGAAGCAGAGGGGTTTAAGGAAGGAATTCCAGAGCATGGGGCCTAGGTTACTGATGGTACATTGAAAATGGGAGGGCAGAGGGAGGCAGTGATGCACAAAAGGCCAGTCAGATAAGCACAGAGTTGGGGTTGTTGTTGGGCTAATGGAGGCTACAGAGAATGGGTGGGATGATACTACGTAGCGATTTAAACATGATGCCAATTTTAAATTTGACATGTTGGTCAGTGATGGTAAATGGGGTCTGGGTAGGATGCATGCAGCCGAGTTTAAAATGAGCCAAAGTTTTTGGAGTATGTGGAAGGGGGATACCAGCCAGAAGAGCAGTGGAATAATTGAATCTTTTTTTATTTGTTTCATGGGATGTGGACATTGCTGGCCCATCCACAATTGCCCTTGAGAAGGTGGTCGTGAGCTGTCTTCTTGATCTGCTGTAGTCCATCTGGTCGGGTACACCCACAGTGTTGTTAGGAAGGGAGTTACAGGATTTTGATCCAGCGACAGTGAGGAATAGTGATATAGTTCCAAGTCAAGATGGTGTGTGGCTTGGAGGGGAACTTGCAGATGATGGTGTTCCCATGTGTCTACTGCCTTTGTGCTTCTAGGTGGAAGAGGTCACGGGTTTAGAAGGTGCTGTGGAAGGAGGCTTGGTGAGCTGCTGCAGTGCATCTTGTACATCTTGCTGCTACTATGCATCGGTGGTGGAGGGAGTGAATGTTGAAGGTGGTGGATGAGGTGCCGATCAAGTGGGCTGCTTTGTCCTGGATGGTTACGAGCTTCTTGAGTGTTGTTGGAGTCGCACTCATCCAAGAAAGTGGAGACTATTCGATCACAATCCTGACTTGTGCCTTGTAGATGGTGGACAGACATTGAGGAGTCAGCAGGTGACTTACTCAGCGCAGGATTCCCAGCCTCTGACCTGCTCTTGTAGCCACAACATTTATATGGCTGCTCCAGTTCAGGTTCTGGTCAATGGTAACCCTCAGGATGTTGATAGTGGGGGATTTGGTGATGGTAATGCTGTTGAATGTCAAGGGGAGCTGGTTAGATTCTCTCTTGTTGGAGATCGCCATTGCCTGCCACTTGGGTGGCGCAATTATTACTTGCCACTTATTAGCCTAAGCCTGAATGTTGTCCAGGTCTTGCTACTTATGGGTACTGACCACTTCAGTATTTGAGGGGTTGTGAATGGTCCTGAACATTGTACAATCATCAGCGAACATCCCCACTTTTGACCTTATGATGGAGGGAAGGTCATTGATGAAGCAGCTGAAGATGATTGAGCCTATACACTACCCTGAGGAACTCCTACAGCAATGTCCTGTGGCTTGGATAAGTGATCTCCAACAACCACAAACATTTCCTTTGTGCTAGGTATGACTCCAACCAGTCTGTAGCTAAAAAAGGTATGGATGAGGGTAACAGCAGCCAATGAGCTGAGGTAGTGGTAGAGGCATTCAATGATACAAAGCTGGAAGTAGATAGCCTTTCTGATGGAGAATCTATGGGGTCAGAAACTCAATATGAGCTATTAGGATACTGACGTCTGGTTCAGCCTGAGACTGAGCTGGAGTGCTCCTCCAGGGCCCATAAAAATATGTGAGGTAGCTACTGGCTTGGATCCTCACCCTCAGTGGTTGCAACTCCTCACCCCCACCACCTCTAGCATCCAATCTTGCTGGTGATGTTCAAGCTTCAATCTGGGGGAGCTGCATTAGGACGTCTGTTTGTCGCCCTGCAGCTCACCTAAGTTTAACTGAGGCTGAAGCCGCAAAATGATGGGATCCTCTTTGTCACTGGAAAGAATGGCTGACCAGGGTGCTATGCAGATTAGCCACCAAAAAATTTAAACCTACACTGATATCTGTTACACTGCTGTCTTCACCATTGTTGTGGCCCCAAAAACTCTGCAAAACTATTTGCAACATCCCTTTTACAAAATATAAAAAGTGCACTGTTTGGTGGTAAATGTGTTGCTCAAGTCACTTTAAGAAGATCATAAACAGAGGGATATGCAATAATGGTGCTGCATCCTTGATTGGGTCTATGCTTTGGAATTCCCTTCTTAAGCCTCTTCACCTCTCTACCTCTCTCTCCTCCTCTAAGACACTCCTTAAAACCTACCTCTTTGACCAAGCTTCTGGTTACCTGTCGTAATAACACCTTATGTGGCTTGCTGTTTGATAACGCTTCTGTGGAGCACTTTGAAGTGTTTTACTATGTTAAAGGAGCCATATGCAAGGTGTTGTTTTTGTTGTATCTATTGCTAAAATACCATATCAACTGGTTCAGAATTCAGCAGGATGCATTATTTATTGCAGGATCAGTTTTCCTAGGTTGTAGATGTGTGTCATTTAATTTGGTTTTGGATCACTAATGCCCTTTGTTAAGCCGTGGTGTGACACACATTTGCTTTTGCCATTTGTCACATGCTGGATCCCTGATCATAGTCATGTCAATATAGAGTGACCAGGTGTTTCCACACAGTGTGGGAGGGAGAGTTCCTCCCATGGCTCACCTCATAGCAGTTGGACCAGAGTCAGCATAAGCCTGGTGGGAGGTTGTCTACCTGTTTGTCTCTTTTACATCCCGAGACATTTTTCAGAAAGTTGAAACCTGACTCTTTAAACACAAAAATTGCACTCCTCCCAAAGAAGATTAGAGGCAAAGAGTTTACACATCTGAAAGGTCTATTTCACCTTCGGGTGTAAAAGTTTCTGGGCCTGGAAAGGTATTACCCAATGTGTACACTAAGTGGGAGGGCCGAACTTTTGGTGAAACCTGGCTTGGCAATGTTACAACCCCTTTCCCACACTAAGAAATTCAGAGGGGAGTGGGTTTTTTCTTGTGTTCTTCCCATGCCCCCTCAACACACCCACCCCCGTGTTGAGGTCAGATGAGGAGGCAGAACTGGGATGATGATGCCACATACCAGATATCTTGGCTGTTCTGTCTCCACGGCTTCCACTCAAAGGATAGCTGCAAATGAAGGCATATTTGTAACATCCAGGCTGAAGTTGGGCCCACAATGTCGATTTCCTAATGGCAGGTTAAAAATTTGTCATTTCTTTTCCCTTTTTCACTGTTTTTGGCCAGAACAACCTGTCTGCCTCTCTCAACTGGGTGGTAAGGTACCAGTTGGAAATTCCTGGTTCTCTGTAAATGCTCTGAGTACCTGACCCCTTTATGCAAAGAACCCTGTCTATGGGATTTGGGAAACAGGTCAAGGCTGGGGCAGACTGGGAGCAGAAGATATCACATTGCAGCATTTCTGGTGGCACGATGAGCCTCCAGGAAATTCAATCCCCCAGTATGAGCCATTATACTCTTTGCTGATTTGATGTGAAAAGTTAAGCAGGGGTAGGGAGGTGCACATGTGTTTGAAGAGCTTTGTGTTGCTTCTGGCCTGTGCTATTCCTATCTGGAGAATGCTCAGTGCTGTGAAAGGATGTAATGATGGAATCATTGTTCCATTCTACCAGCACTGTCATGTTCTCACTTGATGAACTCGCTTGCTTTCAAGTCTTGTTCCGAGCTCCAGAATCAGTATTGCACTGAAGAGCCTATTTCAGTCAGTGTGAATTTGTATTCAATGGAGGCAAAAGCATTTTTTGAAACTTACTGGCTCTCATTCTCCCAGTAGGTACGCTGGGATCAATTGCAAAAGCTGAGATAATTAAACCTGAAGCCATCTAGATGAAACTCAATTACATCTATTGGCATTTAAACAAAGTATTGAAACCATAAACCCTTAACATTTATTTGTGCTGTACTTAGAAAGCCACGAGTAGAAAGTATAGATTGTTGTTTCGTGCTTATTACCAACCTCATGGGTATATTACTTTTTATGTTTTTGCTTGATTCAACTCCACTTCACTATCACACAATCAAGGCTGCATATTTGTATCATTATACTGCCAGTAACCCACCTCTTCGGTGCTGTGCTTCATGTCAAAACTCTCATTTGCACTGACAAGAACAGTCCTATCAGACTAATGAGAGCATAAATGACTTTAAGTCTTTCCAGTATGTTTTCTTATTTGCTTATTGCCGATATGCTACTTCATCATCGCTAGTTCTTCTTTTCTGTTTTCTGTACACGCAGTGCATTGCAGTTACAGACAATTCAGGACAATGATTAACCCTCTAAAGCTCATTACAATTTTCAGCCCAAAACATTGGCTTCTCACATTTACATTAATTCTTGCTGCCTGGAAGGACAGTTGATACAAAACTGTCTGATGTCGTGAGCTGATAGCTCTGGGGATATATATTTACAGCTGCTTGGCTGTTAAAATAATAACTCTTCCACATAGTTCCCTTTGGGGATGAATGAACAGGTCTTGGGTTTTATTTTCGGTCCAGTCATTTTGATTTTTGCTGCCCATCCTAGTGATTATAGTGTTCGATTTTAAAAGGCAAAACACTATCTAAGGGGCTCCCACAATAGGTCACCTGGTAAAGGCAGCATGTAACCACCATACAGACTAGAAAGTCCCTGAGTCAATCTGAGCTGAATTAACTCTTCTCAGTGGAGGAGTCTACGGGAATGCATAGGACTGAAAAAGACACTACGAACATCAGGCTATTTTCAAAGTTTGGGAAATATAAAATGCCATTCTAGTTCTTATACCACTCAAATTCTTCACATGCTAAATGGCCGTTTGAATTTTTCAACACAATCCTCCTCTTCAGGAAGTCTATCATCCATAATTATGTTAATTAATTAAAACCAAATGATCATTTGGAATAAAAAGAAAAAGAAAAACTTGCATTTTTATACCCTCTTTCACGACCACTGGACATCTCAAAGTGCTTTAGAGCCAATGAAGTACTTTTGAAGTGTTGTCACTGTTATAATTAGGGTTGCTACAAATCGACCAAGGTTGCTGCTACTGATTGTTATCCAGTGATTTCTGTAGAAAGTTTGTGTATGTGAACATTGGTGAAGCCAGGATCAAGTTTGCTTTACCCCTCAATCGAATATCCTGCCAACGCTCAACGTCAAAGCTCACATAAAAATGATGGCCAATTGGTTAACTTGTGAATGCGTATCCAACTTTCAAGAACTCTACCTCAAAGAGTTAACTTTTTTAGGAATGGAGGGGACAAAGCATCATAAGGGATGTGCGATATTGCAGAAGGATGAAGCTCTAGAATACTGATGTATGGATTAGAGGAACGCCTATGATCTGTCACACTCTGATAGGGAGGTGCTGAGGGAGGATGTGTACTTCTCCACAAGAAGCCATCATTTGAGATTGAGTCAGCCCAGGGTTGCTGCCATATACCTCAATGACTGCATCAGATTCAGATTAGTGGAATCCGGGGACAATCCGTTCGCTTGTGCTCTCCCCAGTAGGTGGCATGGATTGATCAAGGAAAAACAGAAAACACCTTCCTTGAAAAGGTTTCCTCTGTTTTCTAAGAGGGGAAATGAAAATAGCACAAAGCAGAGAAGCAAACTTCATACTAATGTTAGCAAATGGGGAATATATATTTATATATGCTCTAAGAACTTCTCTCAAAAATATTGTCGGACAAGTACATTTACACATTTTTGATTCTTGGGAAAGAGAATTAATGTGAATAGAATCAGAATTGAGCTGCTAAAACTTTGCTTTTGATTTAATTTGATTGAATAAATTGTAGTTGAGTTGGGTTTGTCCCTTGGCTCTCATGTTATTCTCCCCAGAATTCCAGCACAGACTCTCATGATTACTGCATGATGATCTACTATGATATGTAAATAAAGATGAGAAAACAAATTTCTGCATTATAGTAAAGGTAGAGAAAATGGTGCGATTTATTTTGGGCCTGAGTTTTTAAGGGCCTAGTTAGAAGCTAGGTAGACAAATAAGTGATGTTCTGGTGATCTCTTGCATCTGTATTCAAAAAGAACCCATAATTCCACAGTTACAGCAGTAACTGTTTTCTTGGTTACTTCTAACAAGCACTATAGTTTGCAGTTATTGTGCCACTAAAAAGGGGCTTGAGAGGTATTGAGGTATCAGTCGGGAGGTGTGGCTGAGACTGGTGATTGGTGAAATCCAATGGTTTCCTGTCAGTGCAACTGGCTGTTAATGGTGCCATGGCCACTCCCTTTATCTTCTTCTTCTTTGGCCTCCTTGTCTCGAGAGACAATGGGTAAGCGCCTGGAGGTTGGCAATGGTTTATGAAGCAGTGCCTGGAGTGGCTATAAAGGCCAATTCTAGAGTGACAGACTCTTCCACTGGTGCTACAGATAAAATTGGTTGTCGGGGCTGTTACACAGTTGGCTCTCTCCTTGCGCTTCTGTCTTTTTTCCTGCCAACTGCCAAGTCTCTTCGATTCGCCACACTTTAGCCCCGTCTTTATGGCTGCCCGCCAGCTCTGGCGATCACTGGCAACTGACTCCCACGACTTGTGATCAATGTCACAGGATTTCATGTCGCGTTTGCAGACGTCTTTAAAACGGAGACATAGACGGCCGGTGGGTCTGATACCAGTGACGAGCTCGCTGTACAATGTGTCCTTGGGGTTCTTGCCATCTTCCATGCAGCTCACATGGCCAGGGCACCTCAAGTGCCGCTGGCTCAGTAGGGTGTATATACTGGGGATGTTGGCCGCCTCAAGGACTTCTGTGTTGGAGATCTGGTCCTGCCACCTGATGCCAAGTCTTCTCCGGAGGCAGCGAAGATGGAATGAATTGAGACATCGCTCTTGGCTGACATACGTTGTCCGGGCCTCGCTGCCGTAGAGCAAGGTACTGAGGACACAACCTTGATACACTCGGACTTTTGTGTTCCGTGTCAGTGCGCCATTTTCCCACACTCTCTTGGCCAGTCTGGACATAGCAGTGGAAGCCTTTCCCATGTGCTTGATGATTTCTGCATCTAGAGACAGGTTACTGGTGATAGTTGAGCCTAGGTAAGTGAACTCTTGAACCACTTCCAGAGCGTGGTCGCCGATATTGATGGATGGAGCATTTCTGACGTCCTGTCCCATGATGTTCATTTTCTTGAGGCTGATGGTTAGGCCAAATTCGTTGCAGGCAGCTGCATCCTGTCGATGAGTCTGAACAGACACTCTTCAGCGTGAGATGTTAATGCAGCATCGTCAGCAAAGAGGAGTTCCCTGATGAGGACTTTCCGTACTTTGGTCTTCGCTCTTAGACGGGCAAGGTTGAACAACCTGCCACCTGACCTGGTGTGGAGGAAAATTCCTTCTTCTGAAGACTTGAACGCATGTGAGAGCAGCAGGGAGAAGAAGATCCCAAACAATGTAGGTGCGAGAAATCAGCCCTGTTTCACTCCACTCAGGATAGGAAAGGGATCTGATGAGGCGCCGCTATGCTGAATTGTGCCTTTCATATTGTCATGGAATGAGGCTGTGATACTTAGTAGCTTTGGTGGATATCTGACCTTTGCTAGTAGTCTGAAGAGACCATGTCTGAGGCACAGTGTGGCTTTCGAGCAGAGATATCCACCATTGACATGCTGTTCTCCCTTCGCCAGCGATAGGAGAAATGCCGCGAACAACAGATGCCCCTCTACGTTGCTTTCATTGATCTCACTCCCTTTATACACAACCAGTTACACAGTTATCGCAATCTGTACTGAGGTATAAATTGAAAATGACAGGCAATTTGTTCAGATTGCAGCACATAAGAAAAAAAAAAATCACAATTCCCACTTTACTTGTTCTTTGCTGTGTTATTTTTTTCATCTTGAGATTGATGTTCTGTATTTTAAGTTCGGTTTCTGGTGCCAGGTATCATTAGCTTTGCCATTAAATAGTGTCTGTAGCTTGTCATTATCAATCTGATAGTAACTCATAGATGTATTTATATTCCAACTCCTGGCATTACTTATGCTCTCCTCTCCATATTGCTGTCCACTCTAATACTCCTTCTCCAGCCAGCAGGATTAACTTCTCCACAGCTGCCATGAGAAAGAAATAGGTAGTGAATGATCTTCAGGACAGACTACAAGAAGAATGGACCAAATGAAGTTGGGGCAGTCTAACGCTGATTCTTCATGATGGGGGCCTTAAGGCAGAAAATTGCTGTAACTCAGCACTGTAGGTAGGTGAACCCCACCTCCCCTCTTATATTCTTAACTCTAAAGTCTGACCTGAACCTGTCCGGATGGGGAAAATGGTCAAGGCTCACAACTCAGTACACATGGTATTCTTTAACAGTTTATTGTAAAACTGATAACTTACAAACATCAATACCCTGCTCCCTTCAAGTTAAATCAATACAAACCCTGTTCCTTAATTTACAAACTGCACTCACCCTGTCGATCACTCATAAGAGTATGTTCCCATCTGTGTGGATGATCAAATCCTCCTGTGGTTATCCTTGAAAGTCGCTGCTCTTGTCCCTGAACACACGTTTCTTATTGTACAAAAATCAAAAAGACAATGATTGACGCAAACCTCTCCTGCTTTTGATTGTAACTTCTTAAATCTTGCAACAATTCCACATCCTGGGTTTGTGAATAGTCTATTAACATACGAAGGTGTTTAGTTGGGGAAGATTCTGGCTTATCAGCATCATCCGATTGGTGAATGAATTTCACCCTAATGAAACGGTTTTGGGATTAGCATTTCCAAGCGATGTGGATGCCCACCCAGACATATTGGAACCCACAGCTCATTAGTTTGTGCTATTTACAGTTTGGCTACAGGAGTTCAATGGTTGAGATAAGTCACTTAAATCTGGATAGATACATGTGGTCTGATTGCATCAGCTGTCTCTTGGCTAGTATATTCAAGAAGTCACTCCATTGTTTGTGTTTCATTTCATTCCCAGTTTGTTTTTATTTTTCAAACGTTGAGTTACAAAGTCTCATGGAATCCTGGGATGTGAAACTTGGCCAATTTCTGACAATTGTCCATTTTGCACTTTTTGCAATACCATCACTTGAACTTTAATTGTTGGCTCCCTTTAAGTTGAATGCGTTCTTGCTGAAGGACTGGCTACAGCACAAACAAATCCAGATTAGTGCCACTGGGTGTGAATGATGCAGAATGATCTCTGATGGAATTAAAGTACAATTTGTGAATATTGAAAGTGTCAATCTATTATGGCTTTAATTTTAACTTCCTCCATTTGGTGGAAACCAAGCAGAGGGGGTAGTTTAAATGGAGCAGCAGACTTACACTCCTGTTCCACCCCAATCTGGCCGACTCTAATTTTAAATTGCAGTTGAGAAGGACACTCGCCCAAGCTGGCCTGATCATCTTTAAGTATGGAGGTCAGGCTCCAATGATGTCACTGAGGCCTGATATGCCATTTTAAACTGACACCTGAGCAGAAGAGCAATGGTGGTTTGCCTGCCAGGCCAAATCTTCTAGGAACAGTAGCCAGGGCCAAAAGACCCAGAAAGCTTTGCTTTTAAATGTTTTTTTCAAGTTTTCCTGCAGGCCAGGAGGAACAGGAGTGCTCCACCAGGCACCACAAGGAAATATTGTGCCACCCCTGCTCTGGGCTTTCCTCCCCCTCTTGAAGGGGATTCCTCTCCCATAGCCCTCCGATGGATTAACGTAAATCAGATTGGCTGTCCAGTTTACACTGTACCTTATTTTACTTTCCATTAACTTAATCTGATCTGATCCTGTCAGTTTCTCGCTCGGAAGGTTAGGTTAATATTAAAATAGAGTCAACTATTGTCATGGTCAAGCAATACGCACTTATGAACTATAAATGTGAACTTATGAAATTTAAACCTGAAGTGGACACTTTCCTGTAAAACAAAATGGAATTGAGAGCTCGGGTGACCTTTTTTTACCTGCCAATACATATGGAACTGCAAGAACCCCGAGCTAATTTTCAAGTCTGGACAAATCTTGGCAAAGTCATTAAATTGCAAATGACCTTTCTGGACATATCTTTGAGAAGTCATTAAAATGCAAATGACCCTTCCTGTGGGAATGGCTGATTTTCTCCAACAAATCAAAATCAACTGGGTTCACAATACTGTTGCAGACTTTTCAACTCCAAATTTGATATTCAGAAAATTGGTGGGAAAAGTTGTATTTTATCAAGATGGTGGGCTGAATTTTACCAGCCCTCCGACATCGGGGGTTGCGGTGGGGGACCTGCATCGACCCCTGACCCCGAGAAGGCCCCATTGCATTTTACTGGCGGCAGCGGGACCTCAGTGCAACCCACCCACCGCTCGGCGGCGGCACCCCAATTACCATATGTAAAGCGCTACTTACCTTTCCTGATTATGCATACCGCTGCCTCTCGCTCCACAGTTCCGCATTTTCCGTTGAATGGGCGGCTGTCACATGCTGTCCTGTTCACAAATATGAAAAGCCGACGGGATATCAGAAGTAGGAATACTCGCTCACAGTGCAGGTAAATGTGGATATACTGGTGTCTCAACTCTGCGTACTGGAAGGGAGGTGGGAGGGGGATGGCATTACAGGGGACACATCTGTGTAGGGAGCCACTGTGCTTCCGCCCTCCATAAAGATTGTCTGCTCAGTGCCATTGATTGCCTCTGGTAGTGAAGGAGCAATGGTACTCCAGTCACCCTGTATGTGGGGAGAGGGCCAGAGATGGTAGGCGTGTAAAGCTTATATGTCTGTTGGGCTAATTGATGCAGCTTGAACAATCTTTATGTCGTCATGTGGTGCCACTCTTAGTGGGAGCTAAGACGGGCAATGCCATGTCATGCCACATATTTGATGCATGAAAGCATCTGATGTACCACTCAACATCAATCTCTGCCCTGTTAGGTACCTTTGAAGAAGTGAAGGAACCAAAGTTTAATTGCAGCTTTGTGATGGAGATGTTTCAACCTATATGCATTTTCCCGCAGTTGCACCCATGAAGAGGCCCCTGATCATGAGCAGCAGCACCCAAGGAGAGCTCGCCACTACAGATCACTGCGCATCTACAGGTCCCGGATGACATACCTTACGTCACAGCACCAGTGTCAGAGGCGACGGTAGATGTCGAGAGAGGCGGTGACACATCTCTGTACCCTGCTCAATGATGACCTGCAGCCCATGGGCTTCAGGGGACATATCTATGCCTGTGGCCATCAAAGTGACAGCGACTCTTAATTTTTACGCCTCTGCTTCATTTCAGGGGCCTACCGGAGAAATTTGTGGGGTCACACAGTCAGCAGTGCACTGCTGCATCAGGGAGGTTACCGATGCCCTGTACCGGATGGCCAGTGACTATGTCCGCTTCACAACGGACCCTGAAAGCCAAGCTCAGAGGGCCATCAGTTTCGGCTCCATCACGGGATTCTGACAGGTGCAAGTGGTCATCTGGCACACTTCATTTACACAGTAAAAGCGACACACATGTTAGTGAAGAAGATTTTGATTTCGACCTTTCTACGTTGTTGTGTCACCCATGCAGATCCATTTGTGTCATGGTGTTTTTTGGAATTGCTTGCGGATCCTGCTTCACAGTGCCACTTCTGCACTCGCAGCCTGTCTGGAGGAAGGATGCTGATCACATTGCCCTTTGGCTGTGGATGACTTTGGCGGTCGTCTTCTGTGCACACGAGACCTGGAGGGCCCCGGCTGGCTGGGGAAATCCTGCATCACTGCACAACTCTCCACAGTCTTCGTGGCTGCTGGAGCTTGACTCACGGCGGAGGGGTGGAGGGGCCAGTGGCCACAATGGATGCACCTTGAGGATGGACTTCAGATATGGCACGCAGGCTCACCTCCTCAAGGCTTGTTTGAACCTCTCCGCTCTCCCAGGGAGGACCAGGGATAGGGGCAGTCTCCGTGTCCTTGGTCCCTCTCGCACTGTGCTACTGATTTGTGGATCTGATGGCCTTGGTAGATCAGTGCATATTAATGGAATGTGGCGCACCAAGAGGGCCACTGCCGTCTCCATGTATGATGTCATATGCTCAAATGCCTGAGACACGGTAGCTGTCATGGCGTGGATGGATTCCCCCATCCCCCGCTCAAGACTGCACATGGCCTGTGGCATCACCACCAGATGTTGCCATGACTGCTGCTGCAGCTCCAGCATGCTCTGTGCTGTCCACAACAGAGGGCCATCAGCAGCCTGGTGCTCAGCATGGACCTGGTCACTCACAGCCCTCTGACTGTCAGGGGCCTCGGCTGTCTCAGCCTCAGTCAGCTGCTCCTGCGCATGTGCAATGCTCTCACCAGCTTGTGAACATGACTGTAAGCCCAACTGGATTCCCATCGAGGTGACAGTATCTGCGTTAGTGGAAGATGCAGGAGTGTCATGGGATGCTGTGTCCTCTGAGGATGTCTCTTCCTCTGAGGTGTGGGAGGTGTCCTGGGTCGCGATTGCTGACTCAGAGTGTTGACCTGCAAGATATAATGAGAAGAGCACACTGTCAGTCTTTATGGTGAGTATGAAATGATTGTGACAGCATTGTGTCAAACAGCATTATTTTCACACTGATCATTGTGTATATCTAATGGATGCATGTTTGCCCAGGAGCCCGGGCTCAACGGCACCAAATGCACGGTCCACATGTGTTGCAGCAGTCCGAGGGCCTCCTTCTCAGCCTGTGCCAGCATCCACATATCTGGCACTCCTCCAACAGCCCGACTAGCCTCATGAGCATTGTGGGCTCTCTTTGGCCAGAGGAGCAAGGAGGCAGAGATTCAGGATGGCAAGGCAACGACCTGAAACATGAAACAAGAGGGGTGCTGGGCCCAAAGGTGGGGAAGGCTCTGTCTGCACTACCGAGTGAGCCATTCATGTAGGTGCCATGTTGTGGAATGCAGACAAGAGTGAGTTCTGTAATACTTCCATCCATTCATGTCATGTAATTCCTCCCTGTCCAACCTCCCTGTCTTTGGTATGGCAGTGGCACACATGTGCCACTCTGTGTGGGGACACCCAGGTTCAGTGGGACCATGATACAAAGTGCCACTTACTTTTGCGATGCGAAGCAGATCGTTCATCCTCTTCTGCTATTGGATCCTTTCACGCCAGATGACCCCACGGCTACTTACCTCCTCAGCCACCTCCAGCCAGGCTGCCTTATTCAGGCGGGAGGGCCTCTTCTTGCCATCGCTGGGAAAAAGGACCTCTTGCCTTGCCTGCACAGCCTGGAGGAGAGTGAGCAGGGAGGCATCGCTGAACCTCTGCCATCTTCGTTTTTTTCTCCTTTAAATGCAAAGGTGATTCCACAGTCTAACTACTCCAACTTCTGGCTGCAAGATTTTTTTTGCACATGTTTGAACACTAAAGCAGCACTAGTAAGGAAATCTGTACTGTTGTCCTGGTTTTTCATCTATGACAGATCAACACTTTGCTTCTGCAGCAGTTTATCATAATTATTGATGTAATATTTCTAGTTGGCAATGTAGCTAGAATATGAACATATTTTCCTGGTTCTTTAGGAAGTATTTTTAATTCCAGTTACATGTCTTTTCACATAACAGTTAGCAGCGAAATGAATACAGATTCTAAATGCATATTAGTCTGTGGCTTTTCACATTCAGTAATTAAAAGCCCATAGTATGTAGATATTCTTAAATTATGCTTTTATCTCTGATAGTGTATTTGCCTTTTATGATACAATTCAGTCTCACGTACTGATATGTGCAAAATTAAGATTATTCACCCAGGTGCAGCACGCCTACAAGAAGGAATATTACACTTGAGTGGAAGAAGAGGATCTCAACTTCACAGGACACTGGGACAAAGCAGAGTCAGTATGTGGCAGCAAAGCAGAAAGTGCTGGAGAAACTTGTCTGGCAGCATCTATGGAGAGAGAAGCAGAGTTAACTTTCAGGTCTGTGACCAAGGTAAGTTAACTCTGCTTCTCTCGCCACAGATGCTGCCAGACCTGCTGAGTTTCCCCAGCACTTTCGGCTTTGCTGCCAGATTGTCAGCATCTCCACTCTTCAATAATGAGGTAAGTATTTATTTGGTAGCTGTCAGGAAGCAGGTGCTGGGGTGCTTTAAATAGGGCCCCAGCACCTGCTCCTCAGCTGAGCCAACGTCTATCACAGCGCCGGATGTCCCACCTCCCGTCATGTAATATGGGGAGGGTGGGGGGGCGGGGCATGTCGCCATGATGCTAATGAGCCCCGGTGCGAAATATTGCGGGGGCTTAGCGGCGGCCGCTGCATACGGGCAGACCACCAACTTCAAAGCATGCCACCGCAGAGCCTGAGGCTAGGACTGCTGGGCCTGATCTTCCCAGTGGTGGTGAGGCTCCGTGGCGGCTGTCCTCCCCACCGCTCAGTGACGGAACCTGACTTTAAATATTTAAATGAACCTCATGAATACATTTACCTACAATTCCCCGCGATCTTACTGGCTGTCCGAGATCCTCCTTGCAACGGGCGTCACTCAGGCGCCTTCGCTGTCCCATCCAAGGAAAGCTGGCACCACCGAGGTGGGAAAGGGTGAAACTTAGGATTTTTAGTGTCCTCGGTGGGGACAGGGTCAACTCTGCATTTGTAGTATTGGGGGAGAGTGGGGGGGGGGGAGCAGAAGGGGTGACCTCTGCACTTTGTGCAGTTGTTGGGGTGGGTGGGTGGGGAAGTCAACTCTGTAATTTAAGTGTTTGGTGGGGGGTGGGAAATGGGATGACCATTTATTTGCAGTGTATTGGGTGGGGGAATGGGTCAGACTTTTATTTTCAGTGCGGTGGGGGGGGGTGGTGGGGAAGGGAGAATTTGGGGTTCAAATCTGCAATGTCGATGCAGGTCTGGCAGCCCTTTAAAAGTGGCGCCAGTGCCTGCACAGAGGCAGCTGACGCCGTTCATAGTGTTGTTGAGGCTGCCCCACCATGTGACTGGGGGGGTGGGGGGAGGCGTGCAGCCTGCCCTGCATATTTAAATGAGCCATCACATGCTAGATCACGTCGGCATGATAGTGCGCAGCCCGCATGTGTGGGCCGCCATTTTGTTCACCCGTTGCTGGTCCTGGCAGCGGGAAAAAAAAAATCAGCCCTAGGTTTCTGATAAGGGGTTTTAATAAGCCACATTCTGAGCAGTCAGAGACCTGGAAAAAAATCCAGGCCAATGAAGAGTAAAGACCCAGCCTATGACCAACAGCTTTAAGCCACATGTAGACAGACTTGAGTTGGCCCTGAACTCTCCACCTGAGGAACCATACCAGGGCTTTGCTATTGAAACTTGACTGAAGTATAACAAGATAAATCTGCTACTGTGAATATCAACCCATCCTCCTAAACCTCCATCTCTTTTCATCAGTGGACATAAAGGATTGCAGGAAAGTCTTCACCTCAGGGAAAAGCAAACTCTTGAAATCATAAGACCTAATCGCATGCTACTTTTGTAATCACAATCTTTTTCTTGCATGTGTGTATCTGTATGAGTATGGGAGTGGGTGTTGAACAATAAACATTTATCTTTCTTTAAAAACTAACGAGTAAACCTTCCTGACAGTTAAAGCACTCAGGAGCTAAAACACTTTTTTTAAAACATTGTCTTTGGTCAGTCGAGTGGTGAAAAGGGCGAGCCATCCCTATCATCTCTGTCCTGTCTGTTACACTACCAAAGTGAAACAGTGATATCACTGCAGAAATAAATGCTGGTGAAATATAGTGTAGAAACAAAAAGAAACTGAAAGAGAACAATAACTAAAATTGCATAAGGTTTAAGATCCGGAAAAGAAAGTCTCCATTCTTCGCAGTCTTTTCAGTAATTTCCATGAGAATGATTTGGTATGAGCACCCTACTGGCATGTGTTAGCAGCAAATGAGTGAGAAACTGAAGTTCCTGAGAAAGTCCACAGGATATTAAACTGAATTTCCTTTGTGAAACAAATGATTTCTTCTCAATAACCAGACAATCAATGTGATCACTGTTTTCTGAACACTTAGATGAACAAGATGTGAACTGAAGCTATGGGCAGTCTAATACATTGTTTGTGACATTTGGCAACATTTGGAAAGCACAATTCTTTCTGTCTGAAATGTAATCATCATATAATATACCCTTGTCCTTCAAAGAGCCTTAGATTAACTTGGGACCAAATGTTTATTATGGTTGGCCAAAGACTCCATTTCTTTTCTTCGGTGGACAAAAAAGGATTACAGACCTGCATCATTTCAAGTTTTCACTCCGGGTAGAAGCAAGTGTAACAGAGAATTCTTGAAATCATAAGACCAAATCGCATGCTACTTTTATAATCACAATCTTTTTCTTGCGTGTGTGTGTATCTGTATGAGTGTGGAAGTGGGTGTAGTTGCGTATGTTTGGGTGTTAAATAATAAACATTTATCTTTCTTTTAAAACTTATGAGAAAACCTGTCATTTGTCTCTTCCTGACAATTAAAGCACTCAGGAGCTAAAACGCTTTTTTTAAACATGCTGTCTTCCGTCAGTCAAGGGGTGAAAATTTGTAGTAGCTTTTTCCAAATTGCAAAGAGGCATGTGAACAAAGTTTTCAAAGTATTGCAATTTGAAAATTATATATAAAATCTCCCATGGCATTACACACCAGGAGCCGAGATTAGTACAGTGTTTGCAAAGTTTTATCTCAGAGTTCCTGAAGAATGTGAGGGTGATAAACCTTAAAACAGTAAACAGCAGAAGCTGCTGCTTTAAATCATGGAGGTTAAAAACTAATAGAATAAAGTGGAGAATTTTAAATTACAATGAAAGGTTTTTTATTGTCTAACAACAGGAACAGAAGATCTCAATCCACAGAAATCAGCTCAAATCTCATGTATGACCACTCACTGTTTTTCATCAGCAAAATGTCATTGATGAGTATGAAAGCACAGCTGTACAGCCACCAATGAATTTATAAATTACTCGTAATAGACCATTGACCAGCACTGAATCAGTAATGTTCTACAGCAGCAGGAGCACCAATGAATTAATAGCTTAAATTGTTAACTACATTATATAGACTTTTTTAAAGTAAGCTGCTGGTAAAACCGATGAAAGTCCAAGTAAGCTGCAAGGTAGGAGATGGTGGGAAAGAGGTAGATTGCGGTTTTGTGGTAGGAAGTTGCTGCCCCAAGGAGAGAGAGTAACATAGTGGTTTATAAGAGACAGAGACAGGGTTATGGGGGAAGAAAATTCAGTAGAGCAGATTTTCAGCTCAGGGGTGACTATGAGCCTTGCAGAGGGTGTGGGAGATCAGGAGATGACAGAATGCCATGTAGAAGTGCCACCTAATGACAGTAGCTGTGCAATTACAGTTGCTGTAGGATTTGCAATTATAAATGTTGATATGGAAAGCATAAATCAAAATTTGTTACACTGAAAGTAAGGCTAACGTGGTACAGGAAGAGTAGACCCTATTGAAAACTCTTAATATGTTCATAGGTAGAGGATACATTACTCATGGGATGAAGATTCTCTTTTTGTCACAGAGAAATAAGAGAGCCTGGCAGTGCAGTGGGTTAGTTGTCATGGCTGTCTAACCATTACAAGTATAAAGAATAGTGCAATGCACCAAGAGCATTCTCTGAGTAAGACATTTTAAAATAAAATCATACTTCAGGTCTAGAAAATCTTTTCAGTTGGATCTGGCTATGTAACTTCTTTATTCCTTTATTCTTAAAGCATCAGAGATTTTTAAGTTTAGATTTTAGGGAACATTTTCTGCTTGCTCATGAGTGATATACAGCCTTATCTGCCAGGAGTATATATTGGGAAATTGCACTCCCACAACTCATTATTCTCCATCCATTACATTCAATACCTAGTAAAATATTACATTTCAGGTGTACCTTCACAAACATTAGAGTATCAGAGAAAAGCGGATAAACTTTGATGGTCAATAGTTGGTTGGGCACCTGAGAGGGATGTTCATAAACTTCTTACTGATGTGAAATATATATATTTTTTTACAAACTTTATTTTATTTTATTTCAATCAGGCTGGCAATCATCAAAAAAGTAAACAATTTTTACATTTCTCTCTGATAGTTTGCATTTTTGTCTTTGTGAAGAATATTGGATGGCAGCATGCTGTGCTATGATAGTCATAATTGTGAGTCCTGCCTGGTTGACAGATGCTCGGTCAACTAGATGCACTGTTAACTATAAATATTCCATGTTGACCTAAGACTGTCTCGCTGTAACTTTATCGATAATTATAGATTCCATAGGGAAAGCGGGGAAGAACAGAGAGTGAATGTTGTTCTAGCTGGTGAACGTCACATCCTACAAATGAGAGCCTGTGAAATGAGGCACTTGTGTGACTGTCACCACCAATGAATGCATCTCTGCACTCTGAAGCAGCTATTTTATCCTGAATTTTCTGTACACATGTCTGTAATGGAGAATAATGCTACAACTACGCACGTAAGCTATTGTGAAGTTTGAGTAATTGTTTGCTAAGCCAATTATTTATTCAGTTATAGGACACTAATTTATATAGCCCCTTGAAGAGGCCAATATTCAGGTGAATAAAACTTTAAAATATTACTATAATAAGGAAGGAAGTCTTACCTTTCATCATCTCAGGACATCCCAAAGCACTTGTCATGCCAGACCCCCACCTGCCAAGAATGAGGCATATTAATTTCGCCATATGGACATTAAATTTCAAGCTGTTGCTGAAGTGAAGAAGGGAATTGTTTAAAAAATCACCATGCCCTTGGCTGGGAAAACATTTTTGCATACAAACAGCCAGTGCTTGGAAGGACAAAGGGGCTATTCACTGCTCCAATTTAACCCACAATGGACGTTAAGCATCAGAAGAGTGTAAGAAGAGACATTCCAGGGTTGACTAAGGCCAGAATCCACAAACAGATCTGGTCAGACTAGCTAGTCACATGACTAACTTGCTTGGCAACTTGGGTTTTTCTGAATTGTACAAACAGTTTGAACTCATAGTGTCTGTTTGATCCTGGCCACAGCCTCTCCTTGTATGCTCCCATCCTTTTCTCATGGAACTCCAAATCCACTGAAGACACATGAACACCAAAAGAGAAAAGTCTCCTGCGGTGAACAAGGTTTAAGAAGAATACTGGGCCCCAACAAAAAGCAAGATCTACCTACAATCAAGGACTCTACAGTGAGCTTGAAGATCTGTAACAAAAACCCTCTTCAGAGATTTCCTCAAACTTTTCCACTTTATTTCTTTTGCTCTGTTCTATCTCTATCTGCATGTGTGTATTGCGTATGCATGCTAGTGTGGGCTTGTCATGTATCCATAGGCATCAACTGAATTAGAGTTTAAGTTTAATAAATTTCAACATTTCTTCTTTAAACCTAAGAAAACCTGTTTGAGCTGGTTTCTTTGCTTTATAATTGGAAAGCAGTGAACAAGGATTCACCAAGGGGGAGCTAAAAACACTGTGTGTTTAAAATAAAACCCTCTTACGGTAAGACCATGTGAAGGCTGAGAGGGACGTCTAGACACCTTTCTCACCTGGTTGTAACACACTTTACAACTTATGAAGAACTTTTAAAATACAGTCACTGTTGTAATGTATTAAGTCATATTTTATAGTGAAAAATCATATTCAGGTTCCAAGTGACTTATTCAATCAGAACATCTCAACCCTGATGAAGCCGTGATCAGCAAACTGGGTGAGGTTTTTGATGTGTCCTGCTGTAGCTGGAATGATCCTGGAGCACAGAAATTAAGGGTCACTGTTAACTTGACAGCCACAGGCAGTGCTGTCCCTCCTTTGGTACAAGGCTGTAGTTGGTGCTGCAGCTGGTGACACAACTCTGTGACAGCTTGGTGAAGTAGAGGGGTGCACTGTTATGACTGACTGCTCCAGTCAAAGCCCCCAATCAAAATATACGATTCTGATTGTGGTGGGAGAAACACACTGTTAATTCAATCCCGTCCCTCCACAGATCACCTAACATATCATCCTAAACTTTCCAAATTAAAGATAAACCCAGCCAAATCATGCTATCTATTAACCCCTGAATTAGGCTAACCAAACCAGGTGTCTTTAAATCAACAAATTAACTGTTTATTTAGAAAATCTAAATTCTTAAACACTATGAAGATATAAACAACATTTAAAATAGAAAAAATTAGAGTCCTTGCAAATTTATACTTCCTGATGAATAATCCTCCGATTAAAGTCCATGCACAATCTTCCAGGGTCTGATGAGGGAAGGAAAACAGCCCAACACCCGAAGTTTCAAACTCCAGCGATGACCACAGTAGATCAACAACTCGCAACCACTTTCATTAGAATCAATCTGGCTTTAGAATTTTTGAGGGATAAAAGATTCTTACAGTCTAACTTCCCTTCCTTCAGTTTAAATTATCAGAGATCTCTGTTTTGGCTTGACTTTTTTGAATTTTGAGAGAGAATAATAAATAGACTAAATTCTCTTCCTTCAGTTCAAATGGGCTGAGAGTACTACTTTCAAGCGCTAACACACAGCTGTCTGTCGGTGTCCTCTCTTAGAACAGTCTGTTTGCACTATAAGCCAGTTCAAAATTAAATTGTAACAAATGTATCTCACAATGCTCAGTCAGAGTGGCTGTATCCAAGGCAACGAGGATACACTCTTTGAATCGCAGTCTCCGAATGGCTGTATCCCGGCATTGAGAATGCATTCTTTGACTCAGTCTTTGGAGCTTGCTGCCTGAAAGCAGTATGGCTCTTTTTTTCAGCCTTAAAGGCACACTGCATTCTTCCGGAAAAACAAACTACAGGATCATAACAGCACACGTTGTTTCTCAGTCAGTTGAGGTAGGGAAGGTGCTTCCTAAATACATGCATGTTGTAGAGCAACCTGCAAACTCGTATCCACCAACTTCTAGAAGCATCTCCAGGTCTATGCGCTGTTCCATACTGTTGCTGTTGCTTCTCATCCTCCATCACCAACTCTAGACCCAACAGAACACTCATGATAAAAATAATAATGCAGATGTAAAGCACAGAAACACTCCTGTACCTCCAAAAAGTTTGTCTGAGAGGCTTTTAAATATTGCACCCAAAACAGCCAAAGAAATGGGCCATAGGCACCTAAAATGACTAATTAGAGACTTGCCTTAATGGAGTTGAAGATCCCTTTAAGTATCATTTCTGCAGACTGCTTCAGTACTGTTCGCACCATAATTTGTTGGACAGGCTTAATAATTAGTGAATTAAGTGCAGCACAGACCAATTGCACAAAAGTGTTCTAAAACATTCAAAGGACCTTAGTTTAAATATTTTAGTTAGGTGCTCAATTTAAGCAGGCACCCAGGACAACTAAGGTGTGCCCGAAATTGGCGGACAATATATTTCCTGTGTCTAATTGGGTGCACACGATCAGAGCCCAATATTGGTAAGTTTGGCACCCATCTCAAGCTTGGAAAATGGGCCACACAATATCCAGTTTTGGCCCCATGCTCAGTGAAGCATCCTAGGTCAATGGTTATATTGATACTGAATGTGCTTCTTTGAACTGCCAGGCTCATACACTGATGTGTGGCACAGAAAGCAGAGTCGTCCTCAGTTTCCCATCCATCATTCAACAAAGATTTTCTTAAGAGGATGTTTCCACTGGTCTGTCCCAATATTTTATACAATGAGCTCCTTAGATTATAAATGTTTTTGTTATTGAAGTCTGAATATGGTATGATAGCTGCAAAGAATTGGGGGCAGGGATGTTGAGGTGGAGACCTGATTTTCAATTTTAGTTATTAATGCAGCAAATTCATATTTTGGCTTTTCATTTTTTGTTGATTCCTGGAAACCAGTTTAAACATCGCCTATAAATTAGTTTCCTAAATCAGGTGGTTGGTAAATTTGTCATTTTGATACCAAAATTCACATTTAGTTATGTTGTATTATGTACGTTTTAATTGACACCACATGGAGCTATCAGAAGACATTCATTAAAATAGTAAATTTGTTGTTCAATATAACTTTTCCACTGCAAGTTAAATAATCCAAGTTATTCTAAATATATTCCATCAGTTTCGAATTAGCACTTCTGTATAACTGAACATCTGCCATCTGTTAGATAAGCAGTAAATTATGTAGCATTTGCCTGAGCACATATTATTTATTGGGAACAGCAAGTTTCCAGAAGACGTTGTTATGATCAGGTGAGGAGGGGTCGAAAGACTCCCCTCTTGTCCCTCTCCTTGTCTGACCACAACAGAGTTTATTCCTTTTTAAACAGTGAAAGTGTTTTCCAATTCAATGAGTGTTTAACCATTTATGTGCTATCATCATAAAAGAACCTGGACAGGTTTTCTTGAGTTTAAATAAGAAAGAGGTTAGTTTGTTGTACTTAAAATCAAATCCTGATCGAAATAAAAATAATGAACTACGTTCCAACTTTCACACACGCACACACAAAGACACAAGAATCACACACATGCACACACACGCACACGCACGAAAATCACACACACACACTCAAATAGGTTGCAGAGTGAAGAAGAAATTGGTTGGATTAGAGTCCAGAACAAATACAAATGATATACAGTCTCTGGGGTCTGATAATTCAGTTGTCTTCCGGCTGTATTTGTGGTTGAAGCCTCTGGCTAGTAGAAGTGCACTTGTAGCTGGTACATTTGGTTCAGGGGTTTCTTGGAGACAGTGTAGATGACTTTCTCTCTGGGGTCTCTGTCAGTTGCAATGGGAAATTTGGAGGTTCTGCAGTCGCAGACAGGTTTCACAACTTGCAATGTTACCTGGAGAGAGAGAGGGAGAGAAAGATAGCCCCACCAGGGTCCTGCACTGGTTAGCTCTCAAAGCTTGCCTGATGTGTGTAACAAAAACTTCAAGTTCAAACAGCCTGGAGAAATTGTCACATGGTTCTCTCAGTATTCTTTTTTTTTTACTTTCATGAGGTCCAAAATCTAAGAATTCCAAATCTCTCTCAGGTTGCATTGTTTCAATTTTTATACCCTGGAGGTATATCTCCACTAGTGGATGCTCCGAGATGGTTTTGAATGTCTTGCTAATGATACTAGATAATTTACTCACCTGTTCAAGCCATTGTCCTGGATGGGAGCTTTTTAGACATGTGTTTGATGCCTTGGAATGTGAGGTATTTCAATGCAAATTGTGGTGGCCATCTTAGCTGCCAGTTTTTAAAAAGTTATGTAGGATTCCAGCTTTCCTTTGTAAAATTTAATGTAGGTTTCCAACCGATGAATTAAAAATCCTCATTCAGCGTAGCATGTTTTCCTGACAATATGTTGATGGGTGCAGATGAAAGTGGTTTCTGCACTCATTGTGCTTTCTGAAATGAATCTTTTTTTTTAAGACAAAAACTATTGAATTTCAAGGTGATCAGAGAGCTCTTTATAAGGTGGGAGTTAATTGCAAATGACAGGGAGAATCATCAACTGTTTATCAAAGGGACAAGCGTGTGCTGCAGCAATGTGAACTGAGCAATGAGAGAACTCGATTGGTCTCTACCATTGCAGTAAGGGTACATTTTATGAGGCTGCACCGACAGATTGGAGCCTTACTAATGGCAGGCATGGCCAGAAAATAGGATGCACAGTCTCACGTGCCTGATTTGCTGTGTGGCACACTTGGCAAAATGTAATTTTGGGAGCACAAAAACATTGGAACGACTCTTTTACATGGGCACCTAAGCATACAATATGGGGTTTAGCATGTGCATCTGTCCCATGCCAGAAGGACACCATATTGTGTACTGTACACCATATTGGATTGGGCTCCTCTGTAGGGGTCCAGGGTCTTCACCAGAAGTGTATAAAATGGTCATTAAAATGTTTACATGCAGGTCCTACACTTGCTGTTGGACCCTGTTTGGAAATAAGTGCTTGACTCGTAACATGATAACCTCGCTCTGCAACTTCTGGGGCTGACAGATAGGAAGGACCATTCAGCAGTGCTATTTAAAGGGCTCATCCAATACGTACAATTTTGTTGCTGGTTTGTTCTTTTAAAATGCCGATTAACCTTTGGGTGCTCTTTGGTCTGTTCACTGCCTCTATAACATAATTATGACTTCTGAAAAGAAGATTTTTCTGCTGCTTCAGTGTTTTTGGCTTCCTTCCAAATAATCACATGTGATGTGGTGTGGCCTTTGGGGCTGGAGGAGGAGAAGCAGCCAAGAAGACAGGAGATAGAAGGATCAGCTGGGAGAAGCGGGATCAGGAGGGCACTATGTAGGAGGACATACCTGCAGCGGATCTTCAATAAAGCAATGTCTCAGACATCTTTGCTATCATTAAGGCAATTGCTGCAGCCACAACTTGAACTTTAAACCAGGGTATGGACAACACTGCCTGTTGCTATCAAGGTCAATGTGGCATCTTTTATGCAATAGCCTCATTCCAGACTGCAACAGGTGATATCAACAATATCTCGCTATTTGCAGTCCATCATAGTAGCAGAGTGACCACCAAGGCTCTCTATACCAGCAGGAACATCTACTTCCATCACTAGCCTATATCTTTCTGAAGAAAAAGGAATTCTACTCCCCCAAGACCAGATAGTTTGCATCGTATAGGTCTGTGCCCACTTGGGCAGGGTAAAATTGAGCCCTTGACTTTATTAATTGGGGAATGGAGTACAAAAGCAAGAGAGTTATGCGTAACCCTTATAAAACACTGGTTAGAACCAGTTGGTATATTCTGTTCTGTTCTGGGCACCATTCTTTAGGAAGGATATCAAGATCTTAGAGAGGGTGCAAAGGAGATTTACTGGAATGGTACCAGGGGTTGTTCTTAGGGCAGTGAATGTTAAGAGGAGATTTGATAGAAGTGTTCAAAGTCATGAAGGGTTTTGATAGAGCAATTAAGGAGAAACTGTTCCCAGTGGCAGAAGGGTCAGTAACCAGAGGACACAGATTTACAGCATTTGGTAAAAGAACATGAGGAAAAATATGCATCGAATTGGAGTGCACTGCCTGAAAGGCTGGTAAAAGCAGTTTCAATAACACCATTCAGAAGGGAATTGGATAAAGACTTGAAGGGAAAAATTTAGAGGACTATGGGGAGAGATCAGTGGAGTAGGACTAATTTGATTGCTCTTTCAAAGAGCTGGCACAGGCACAATAGGCTGGATGGACTCCTTCTGTGCTCTATCATTGTATGGGCTGGATTTTAAGAAGCCCACAATGTTGTGATCCATTGCGGGGGGTGGGGGTGAGGTCAGTGGGCCTGACGATGGCTCCAGATGAGGCCCGCCACGGACCTCGACACTGTCAGGGCCTGGCCCTATCCTCCCGGCAGCAGCGAGGCTCCGAGGCAGCCCACACCCACTCCCCCCACCCCCGCCGCTAGGCGACAGGACCACAATTAACATATTGAAATCGATAAAATTAATACATTTAAATACACTTACCTGAGATCTTGAGGTCCTGCCTTCAGATTCCCATCCAGGGCAATGAGGCGTGACACTGGTGGAGAGGGGGAGGAGGTATGTTTATCAGTGCAGTGGCGGGGTGGGGGGTGGGGAGATGGGGCCAAATATGCGTAATGGGTGTAGGGGATGGTGGGGAGGGTTGAACCTTAAACTTTGTGCAGTTTGGGGAGGGAAGGTCAGATGTAAAAGGTAAGTGTTTTGGACAGCAGTGGGGAAGAGCAAATACTTATTATAATTGTTATTGGGGGGGGGAGCGTGGGAAAGGGGTATAAGAAATTTATTTCTTTAAAAATTTAAATATGCTGGCAGGGCTGGCTGCCCTTTAAAAATGGTGCCGGTGCCAGCACCAATGCACAGCAGCCAACACAATTGCTGCCGATGGACAGCACATCCCCTCCACGTGATTGTTGGGGTGTGGGCAACTCCAGCTATTTAAAAGAGCTGCCGTGCTTTAGATTGCAGTGACTCTTTGGTGTATGGCCCGCACAGGCGGGCAGTCGCTTTTTGAGCTCGCTGCCGAGATCAGCGGTGGGCTCATAAGATCCAGCCCTATGATTCTGTGTTCAGGTTCTGATCCCATCATCAGACCTGATCTGCACATTTAAAACAGGACCCCACTTCCTATTTGCGACGTCCTGCTCACCTGCTCAAAAGAGAAGGTTAATCTGGGGATATGGTTGGTAGGGGTAAGTGGCTCAGGTTATTTTAACTTCCTCCCGTCTCAGTTTCCGCCAGGTTAGGGGTAGTTAAAATCAGGGCCATAAGACGCATCACATAGAGGAAATTACACATAGAATCTCTTACTTACGAAGCTCACCACAAAGACACATTTACTCACAGAATTCATCTTTGTTTTTTAAAGCATGATCTAATATTAGGAGCAATCTTTATTTTCAGGCTCCTGTGGAGCCTATAAAGCTCAATTTCATGCATCCTTTGGATGGTGGATGCAATGAGGTGACAATACTTCCTCTTCATCATATCTGTCACATAGAACAGCTGGTCCTGCAGAGTTCTTACTTTTAGTTTGTAAATCTCTGATGAATACCAACCACTACCAATGGATAGCGGTAAACAGAAAGGCCTGTTCTGTAGCGCTAATGTGCTTAGGGGATGCTATTGCCTCCTGCACCCTGATGCATTCAATATATAAAGGCAACCTGAAAGGAAGGTTTGACTGGAGATCTTCAAATTAAGATTTTGCACAGACTAAAATCTAAAACTTTTTCATCAATATATATCATCAGGCCCAGATGAAATGTGTCCCAATCTGCTAAAAGAAGCAAGGGAGGAAATAGCAGATGCTCTGACCATCATTTTCCAATCTCTCTGGCTACTAACGTGGTGCCAGAAGAGTGGAGGACTGCTAAACTGTTGTTTAAAAAGGGAGGAAGGGATAGATTGAGTAATTACAGGGCACTCAGCTTAACCTCGGTGGTGGGCAAATTATTGGAAAAATTCTGTGGGACGGTATTAATCATCATTTAGAAAGGCATGGATTAATCAAGTATAGACAGCATGGATTTGTGAAGGGCAGGTCATGTCTGATTAACTTGATGGAATATTTTGAGGAGGTAACGAGAGTAGCATGTTTGATGTATTCTACGTAGATTTTAGCAAGTCTGTTGACAAGTTCTACATGACATACCAATCAGAAAAGTAAGAGCATATGGGATCCAAGGACAATTGGCAAGTTGGATCCAAATTGGTACAGTGGCAAGGAAGCAAAGGGTAATGGTCAACGGGTATTTTTGTGACTGGAAAGCTTTTTCCTTTGCGATTCTGCAGTGCTCAGTACAAGGTCCTTTGCTTTTTGTGGTGCAGGTGTGGAACTCACTGCCTGAAAGTGTGGTACAACCCTCATTGTATATAAAAAATACTTGGATATGTACTTGAAGTGCTGGAACAATGGAGCTATGGACCAAGAGCTGGGAAGTGGCATTAGGCTGGATAGCTTTTTCATCTGGCACAGACATGATGGGCCAAATGGCTTCCTGCTGAGCCATAAATTTTCTATGTTTTGATATATGGTGAACATAATGAACAGGTACCTATTTTATTATATACATTCCCCTCCAATATGACATGGATGAGGGGACTTAGATGAGGTAACAGAGTGTAATATATCCAAGTTTGCTGACGATACAAAGCTAGTTGGAAAAGTAAGCTTTGGGGAGGACACAATGAGGCTGCAAAGTGATACAGATGTGTTTAATAATGGGGAAGAAGGTAGCAGATGGGAGCATAATGTGGGGAAATATGAAATTATCCATTTTGGTAGGAAGAATAGAAACACCGTTTTTTTAAACGATGAGAGACTAACAAATGTTGGTATTCAAAGGGTGTTCTGGTACATGAATCACAGAAAGTTAACAAGTAGGAACAGCAAGCAAATGGTAGATTCACCTTAATTGCAAGGGGTTGGAGTAAAAGAGTAAGGAAGTTTTGCTGCAATTATTTGATCATTATTTGGGCTCTGGTGTGATCACACCTGGAGTATTGTGTACAGTTGGTCTCCTTACCTAAGAAGGACATACTTGCCTTCGAGTGGGTACAAAATAGGTTCACTCAATTGATTCCTGGGATGAGAGGGGTGTCCTATGAGGAGAGATTAAAGTAGAATGGGTCTATATTTTCTGGAGTTTAGAAGAATGAGAGGTGATCTCATTGAAATGTGTAAAATTCTTAGAGGGCTTGACAGGGTAGATGCTGAGAGGCTGTTTCCGCTGGCTGGAGAGCCTAGAACTAGGGAGCATAGTCTCAGGATAAGGGACGGCCATTTAGGACTGAGATGAGGGGAAATTCCTTCACTCAAAGAATAGTGAATCTTTGGAATTCTTTATGCAAAGAGCTGTGGATGCTCAGTCAATTAGTTTATTCAAGACAGAGATTGATAGATTTTTGGGCACTAAGAGAATCAAGGGATATGGCGATAGGGCAGAAAAGTGGAGTTGATATAAAAGATCAGCTGTGATCTTATTGAATGGTGAAGCAGGCTCAATGGTCCATATAGTTTTTAGTTTAGAGATACAACACTGAAACAGGCCCTTCGGCCCACCGAGTCTGTGCCGACCATCAACCACCCATTTTATACTAATCCTACACTAATTCCACATCCCCACCTGTCTCTATATTTCCCTACCACCTACCTATACTAGGGGCAATTTATAAAGGCCAATTAACCTATCAACCAGCAAGTCTTTGGCATGTGGGAGGAAACCGGAGCACCCGGAGGAAACCCACGCAGACACAGGGAGAACTTGCAAACTCCACACAGGCAGTCCCCAGAATTGAACCCGGGTCGCTGGAGCTGTGAGGCTGCGGTGCTAACCACTGCGCCACTGTGCCGCCCTAGCGGCAGTGATCAACTCTAGCTGCTATTTCTTATGTTCTTGTATATCACCTACTGATATTTGAATTCCTACAAAGAGAAAGCTAAGATACTTTTCAGAAGGAGTGAAAACTGAGGGTGAGCCAACGTTGACTACTCCCACAAATTTCCTACTAGCTGGTTGCAAAGTAGCATTGTGAGGGGCCTGATAGAAAAGGTAGAAAGGAGTAATAGGAAAGGTATAAAACATGAATCATGACAAAGGTACTGAGCCCTGGAATACACAGAAACTAATTGAGCTTCTACCTGTTCAGTGGAGTAGCTAGAGAATGTGCTCAGAACTGGAAGCTAATTTCCTTCATAGTTGACAAGTATACTCCATATATCTATTAAAATTTCCCTGAGGAAGGATGGTAAATGGAAAAGAAAGACCATTTTATACACTATTTGATTTCAAAAATAATTTTCCTGCTGTGTTACAAAAAGATTTCAGTTAAATATAGCCTAGAAAGAACAAAACACTCAGTACAGTCCTCAAGGCAATAAATGATTCAAAGTTACAGAGGAAAGTTTATTAACAAGTGCTGTTGTGGTGGAGCATTTAGCTGAGATATATGATCTAATTCCATCGCTTGTTTGGACTTATTTTAAAGAAAGAACCTCATCAATCAATCAAAAATTGAACAAGGAATTAATAATCCAAGGTTTCTTGAAATATTGTGCCATGGTAATGACACATCTACAGCATACATTATTACTCTACTGCATATGTTGCAGGAAATCATGGCATTAGTGAGTTATGTTACTTTATATGCCACACCAAAATTTCCCAGCCATTTGCTCTGCTAAGACCTTTGTTGCAACAGGTAGAATTTACTTACAATAGCAGATCCCATATTCAAAGCAGTGCGATGGTGAATTTCCTTGATTCATGGTGTGGCCTATTCACATTAATTTTCCGATACATTCTGGCATCAATTCACCACTGGTGGATTGGAGTGCACGATTTTCTAATTTATAGTGTGTCTCATCAAAATTGCCAGCCATTGTATTTTAAAAACGAGTTGTTTCTTTTTTTTCTTTATTTTGAATTGCTAAAGAGAAAGTAAGCAGGGACTGGTAATAATGGAGCAGGTGCTATCTGCATTCAAGGTGACCCAACTTTACAAAACAGGCTTCAAACATGAGGTAGGCCCCCTATTTACAAATGAAAAGTAGCTAACATCTCTTCCAAACATACATAGGCCCTGGATGCATATTTTTCTGCCTTTACCAATATGGTGGGTTGTGCACTCCCAGTGTGCATTGAGAGTGTGTGACATGCCCACCCTATTGGATGCCTAGGTGCTATTGAATTTCCAGGCTGCCAATCCAAAATACCCCATCATGGACTGTGCCCTAACTATTTAATCACCTGAAAAAATATTCTGCCTGAAACCCCAGCTGTTGAATTGTTATATTTTAGCTTTCAACTTCATCGAAAGAAGATATCCCGGGAAGCTAAAAGACCAGTTTGCAAGGTAATTAATGTTATTAGGCAGCAATGTGTTTTAACTCCTTAGAATTGGGGGAGAGAGGCTGTGACTGTGTAATCAGATCAATTAGGTGACCACACATGAAAAAAACTTAAGTACAGAATGAAATATAACATTCATCAAAATATTGATGATTTTTAGAACATTAAAGCAATAAATCCTAGCTGTAACCCATCACATTACATACTGAATGCATTCAGGGTCCATCTTCCTTCATTTGAGGAGATGACTTTAAAAACACTACTGAAAATGATACAAAGCATTTTGATCTAAGCACTTTTAAAACTTGAAGGATTACTAAATTTGAATTCTTCCTTTAATTTTCTTTCTCCTAGTCAATACTGTGCATCATAATTCTTAATTTTCAATATTCTTTTTGATATCCATTGTTTTATGATTCAATATATGCAGATATTAAACATATTCATGGGCGACAAAGCACATAGGCTATTTAAAGGTCAAGTTATGCATGACAAATTATTATATATGTGACAATCAGATAGTAAGAACCTATAACATTCTATTTGAATATTTCAGATGGAAGATCATGTCAGCAAGGTATCAAATGCTGTTCATTATTTACAGCAGTTCAGTTTTTTCTGAAGCAGTCTTTGCACTATTAGTCTAGATAATACGACTGAGAACAAATGCCGACAACATAGCGTATCCAATTGTGCACAGTAATGTTTAATAAAAATAAGTGGGAAGCTTGGGAACAATTATTACTGATCAATGCTGTTCATTTAGTGAAAGATGAAGGTCAAAGTAAATTAAAGGGGAATAAAACCAAAAGAAATGAGAATAATTGGGTGGGTTGCGTTATCTGCATTTCCATGCACAAAATTTGCTCCTGCTCAAATTAATTTCTCATTAATGTGTGAATTTCTGGTGTAGACTTTTCATATCATCCTCTTTCCTTCTGAAGTGGAAATCTGTAAAGTGTATCCTGAATTTATGAAGTACATTCACTGTTTTCAGGTTGACACAGGGCCAGTCTCATACAGAACATCTCCAGTCCCCCCATCAATACTAGAGAAATAGCAATCTTCCATGATTTGGGAAGTAATGCATTACCCCGTCATAATTACACCTGCTAACCATGCACAGTAGTTCAGTATGTCTACCTTTATGCACATTTTGTTAAAAAGTCACTTGACTTCCTCTGATTACTCTCGAGTAGTACCATGATACTATGTTATAAAGCTTTGTATTTTGCCACATGATTGCATGCATTTTTTCTCCTTTTAATTCATCTTGGAGTTACAAGACATCATAGTCAGTTGTGCATTTTGATGTTTGCATGATTGAGTGAGGGTATAATAGTTCTTTTCATTTCCTCAAACAAAGTATGAGACATTACCTTAGGCATTAGGCGACATCTGAATGTTTAATTTTTCTATGCCCGCAAAGAGAATGCTGCAGCAGAGGCTGAATAATTGCTTTAGCTCAATGGCTGACATTAATGTCTCCTGTTAAATTGCTGAAATAAAGGGAGCAGAAAAGCAGATGAAGAGGAAGAACATAACTTTCAGATAGTTTTTTCCTGCAGATAATATTTCAAGTAGACTTGATAGAACAGATGAGTATTTTTGAAATATTAATTACATTTTGTAAAATGTAATTCACATTTTTACATTTTTTATGATTAGTTCTCTCCCCCCTCACTTAAAATCTAGAACTACAATGACCACACTGTCCTTTCTACTGGGGAAAATACGGCTAGACTACCGACACTGTTAATAGCACTTCATGGTCAGAACACCAGGAAGTTTGTGTGACTGGAGCAAAATCTTGACAAATTGTTGTTGCTCTCCTACTTTAAAGTATTAAAGGAAACCCCAGTGGAATCCTGCTGGCTGTGCATTTCAGGAACAACTGTGCCATGGTCTGATGGAGGCAAGCAGAAGTGTATCACACTAATGGAAAATCTACCCAGTGACAACAAAACAGAGAATAAAATGCCAATCCAATTGTTCACAAGAAATCCCAAAAGAGAGTGTGACCTTAAAAACCCACAAGTGTCTTTGATCCAGGATCACTCAGTAGGATTTACGACTTTTTTTGCATGTGCTAGTCTCTAACATCTGTTGGGGAAAATAGTGAAAAGATTGATTTGCCAGAAAATACAATGAGTCATAACAAACACTCTGTAAATGCATCAGGTAAAAGGATAATATTAAGTGAAACTGAGTAAGGATTGCTTTGTTAGTTCTTTGTTTTCACAAAGTGAGGGTTGATAATGTTGGAGAAAATTCAATATCCCTTCCAGTCTGAAACTTAACTGCTTTCACACAGGTCATGATAGAGGGCAGTATTGACACTTCATATTGCATTATTAGCCTGAAAACACATCTTTAATCCAATCTTGGAGGAAAACCCTCCACTAGGTGTGTCAACATTTTTATTCTCCACACAATCAACTGACGGGTGAATTAGAAAAGATGCTGTGTTGTCAACCTCATGTTGACTGGAACTACATGAAGACTATGAAAGACTATTACACTTGTGGTTCTATTCTTGTCTTTTACAGCTCATACAGCAAAGACAACAAAAGAATGGAAGGAATTAAATAAGTGGATAATTTAGCCTAGAGCACTTCAATGATTGCACAAACCTTGATTTTCATTAGGATGCCGGTGAAGTGTAAGTCTTACTCAAAGTATGAGTTTTAGGTTTGTTTTGGCATTGATTCTGCGGCAGGTGCATTTTTAGGTCTGTCTGTACCCCTATTGTTATAGAATTGCACTCTACCATCTGCCCAGCTGAGATAGCAAGCAACATGAAATATATCTCAGGCAGGATATGATGTTAATGGAAACAGGAAATTATTTGTGTTATCTATTTACTTCATGTGCGTTGAAGTCTGGATGTAGAAGTTTAACAGTGTAAACCTTGCCAGAGATTAATCAGTGATTAATACTAATAAAGTCACTGGCATTGCCTTTGGCATAAAGGGACAAAAGACTTGATATTTTCTCCAACAATCTCTCATGTTATGGCTGCCTTCCTGGGGGCTGCTTTCCTTCACTTCACAGTGCCAGTGCAGTACTGGGCCGAATTCCAGCACCAAGCTGTAGAAAGGAGTAGGGTTCAAACTAGCAAGATGTGAATGGCCATCAAGTTTACAGAGCAAGCCCTCAGCAAGCATCCACATGTGCTCAGCCCTCTGTGTCTCTCAGGTGCACACACACGAGATGCAGAGTATACACAGTAACAGCCATAAGGCGTCCAGGCCAGAACTTCTGGTGGGTCGATAGCTTAATATTTTGATTTACATCTTTGTCTTGATGCTGGTAAGATTCACTGATCTAAGGGGTTTCTGACATCAGCTAATGGTGTCTGAGCATTTGTCATCCGTTAGATCAGGACATAGTGGCATTACTTGCGAACAATGCTCCTGTGCCTATTACCTTGAAAATCCTGGAATAGCAAAAGGATTCCCAGCAGTAAGGGTCTTGGTGTCCTTTTTCCTGACTTTTGTGCCCAGGGAGAAAAGGTCAGGATATTGATTCTAATATGTCTACCTACTTTATTTAATATTTTGGCTCTTATGTATTACCTTTCTTACTATTGACTTGTTTTTGTAAATATATATATGAAACTCAGAAAATCATTCTATACAAAATCGTAAATTAAAACTGTATTTGTATATACATATATCTTTAAAAACTATTGCTTTTTTTCTGGTTCTTAAGAACTGAAAATCTTCGAAAACCCTAAGGTTCGATAGTTAGTTGCGCGGTATGCTGCAATATTGAGGCATGCATCAAGTTTGAGGGGACTGGGTAGCTCAGTTGGTTAGATGGCTAGCATGTGGTTCCAAACAATGTCAACAGCATAGGTTCAATTTCTGTTCCAGTCTGAGGAAGGCAAGAGGAAACCACCTCATATGCCCTCTTCCCTAGTCCAACAAGAGGACCTGGCCTTGGGCAGACCACCACCACAGTCCACCACATCAAGTTTGATCCTTGATCAATGCTGAGCTATGATAAGAGGAACTCGGCCCTTTTATTGCTCCTGATAGGTATCCAGCAGCCCTTCTGAAAGGTTTATCTTTCTGAATGTTGGCTGAGAATGGAAATCATGTTCAGCTGTGATGCCCCAAAGGTTTAATAGCCAACTGGCATTTATAACTTATTTGCACACATGAAAAGTGTCATTTTTTAGGTATCAGGAAGACTTTAGGTGCATGTGTAACTGTACCATTCAGGACTGGTACAGTGAAAGAAACTGAGAGCAGTAATGTTAAATTAGGCTGCTAAAACATCGAACAAATGTATATTTGTGCAGAAATATTTTAATTACAGTTGTATATCTGAGACTGTCACATTGAAAGCTAGTAATCCTGTGTGCAAGTCTTCATTGTGCTTTAATGACCATTTCCCTTTTTCCAACATATATTTTTCTAATGCCTACTTGATTAAAAAATAATTCACCAGTAATCCTTTACTACCTGGAAACTAATTAAATTGCTGGGCTATGTTTTCTCTGATTTTTGTTTTGCTGCTGTTTAATCCCATTAGATTTAACATGTTTCTAATACAAGAAACAGCTCTGTAATTGTGTGCGACAAGGTCACCGTGAGGTGTAAACTACTCTGCAAAACGTTAAGCAAAACGTGAGTTTAGCTATGAAAACAGTCTAACATTGAAATGCTTTGCATTTGCTGTTTCTGTGTCATTAGCTCAGGTTAAAGATGGACTCTAATAAACAAAAATCAATACAGAAAATGAGATAGGAAAGGAATCTGAATATATCCTTTCATTTTCTCACAGGCTGAAATGTCGATATGTTAGAGCAGCCTCCTGGACCTGCCTCTGATAATTTAAGGTTTCATTTTGCAGTCCTGGCAAAACTAGATAAGAACAAGGTTAACATGATTCGTCCCCACATGAATACGCTCAATACTTGCACAGAAAGGAACAGTAATGTGGGGCACCATCTGCTGTCTCCATTTTTATTCAGAGCCAATCACTGGCATAAAAGTTCCTATCAACTCAGACGTCTAAAAGGAAATCATTCCCTAAAGTAAGAAAAAAAAGCAGACATACAAAAAAACTGTAATCCTAACCTGCGAAAACAGTCAAATACATGTCTGATGTGTGAAATTGATGTGACCGATTTTCAATTATCTTTGTTCACTGTTCAGCCATTGATTCAGCCACAGTGCCATGTGTATGCATTTTGTATGTATAATAAGTCATTTTATATGTTGTCTTTGCAAAACTACTTGCATTGTTTTATTTTGGTGAAATTTGTGCTCATGGGGTAGAGGAGGGAAATGGAATATTTTCCCCAATTTGTTAGCCAATGCGTCAGTGTCAAACATTCCAAGGACAGATGCAGCATTAGTTGGATTACTGCAACAGTAACTGTCAATTATGCTTGGGATATTAATGTCCTCTGGTGCATATGAAGTACATCACACTATGATGTCTCACCTGCCTTCAGTCATTACTGTTCCAATTCTGTCCCAATCTCAGAGCGCCATTACACAAGTATGCAAAAAAACACATGTACACAGCATTTGATAATGGGCTAAAAACAAGAAATGCTGGAAATACTCAGCAGGTTCTGGCAGCATCTGTGGAGAGAGAAGCAGAGTTAAGGTTTCAGGTCAGTGACCCGTCACCAGAACCCTTTGCTTTTATTTGATGATGGGCCATGTCTTACTGTAGATATAATGATGAGGCCATCAGCGCTTGTTGTTATCAAAGTGTACATCGGACAGCAATTTCCAGTGACCGCACAGGCGCAATTAAAAGTGCAAATCAGGAATTTACTGTCCAAGTTGCCCTCTTCCTCCAGAAACGACATTATAACGGTATCTCACCAAGAGACTAGGTTTTGAAAGACAAGGGGCTGAATTTTACCGGCCCCTCGACGCCGTGGGTCGCGGCCGGGGATGGCCTGTAACATTCTGCGGGGAGAGGCCCGCCTCGACTCCTGACGTCGAGAAGGGCCCGCCGCGCATTACCAACGGCTGGGGAATGTTGGTGTGGCTCCCCTGCCACTCAGTGGTGGCGCCCCAATTATAATATGTAAAGCACTGCTTACCCCTCCTCATTATGCAGCCTGCCACCTCTCGCTCCACACTTGCGCATTTTACGTTGAACAGGCGGCTGTCACGTGCCATCCCATTCATGAACAGAAAAGTCGATGAGACATCAGAAGCAGGTGCACTCGCCATTGAAGATAAGTCCAGACATACAGGGGTCTGAACTCTGCATACTGCAAGGGAGGAGGGAAGGGGAATTATAGGGGACTCATCTGAAGACGTGTAGGGAGCCACTGTGATTCCGCTCTCCATAACGATTGTCTCTTTCAGTGAAGGAGCAATGGCACTCAAGTCACCCTGTATGACAGTGCCAGAAAGCAGAGGTGTGTGAAGCTTATATGTCTGGTGAGCATATCGATGCAGTTTATACAATCTTTATGTGGTCATGCGGTGTCACTCTTAGTGGGAGCTAAGATGGGCAATGCCATGCCATGCCAATAGCTGCTGCATGAAAGCACCTGATGTACTACTCAACATCAATCTCTGCCCTGTTAGGAACCTTTGAAGAAGTGAAGGAACCCAGGTTAATTGCAACTTGGAGATGGGGATGGTTCACCCATATTTGTTGATCTACCACCTGTGAGGACCCATATGCACTGCAGGCAAAACCAACGGGCAGTTGCAGCCCACATAGGGGCCCCCAGTCGTAAGCAGCAGCACCCAAGGAGAGCTCACAACTACAGATCGCCGCGCATCTACAGGTCCCACATGACACACCTGAAGATGTCAGAGCATCAGTGTCAGAGGCGACTGTGGATGTTGAGAGAGGCGGTGACACATCTTTGTGCCCTGAAGAATGATGACCTGCAGCCAGGGGCCTCAGTGAACACCCTATGCTTGTGGCCCTCAAAGCGACAGTGACTCCCAATTTTTAGGCTTCTGCATCATTTCAGGGGCCCATTGTAGACCTTTGTATGGTCTCACAGTCAGTGGTGCGTCGCTGCATCAGGGAGGTCACCGATGCCTGATTCCGGAGGGCTGGTGACTATATCCGCTTCACAACGGACCCTGAAAGTCAGGACCAGAGGGCCACCAGTTTCGGCTCCATCATGGGATTCCCACAGGTGCAAGAGGTCATAGATTGGCCATCAAGGCTCCCACTGGGCAACCACCTGCAGACGTTACCATTGAAGAAGTCATCTTAAGCTAGGTGCAGCTGGTATGTAGTACTGGAGACACTTCATGCAAATCTGTGCGAGGGATTGCAGGTCAGAGAATATTAATTGATTCTGGCTCACCACGAGGGCTGCCGCCACCTCAATGGATGACGGCAGGTGCTCATATGCCTGGGACATGGCAGCAGTCATGGTGTGGATGGGCACCCCTATCGTTCGCTCAAAGCTGTGCATGGCCTGTGGCATCTTCGCCTGCAGTTGCCATAACATATTCAACAGCTCCGGCCTGCCCTGGTCTGTCGAAAGCAGAGGGTCAACAGTAGCCTGGGGCTCAGCATGCGCCTGGCCACACAAAGGCCTCCGACTGTCAGAGGCCACGGCTGTCTCAGCCTCAGTCAGCTGCTTGGGCATGTGTGCAGTGCTCTCACCAGATTGTGACCCACACTCTAAGGCCAGACAAATACCCACCGAGGTGACAGTATCTGTGCTGGTGGAAGGTGCATTAGTGTTCTGGGATGTTGCTTTCTCGGTGTCTGGCTCTTTCTCCGAGGTGTTGGAAGTCACACGCATATCCAGGGTCGACTCTGTTCTTTCACCTGGAAGACACAATGGGAAGAGGACATTGTCAATCTTGATGTCACACATTTCACAATTGCAGCAGCATCACATTGCAAAACCAACATTACACAGGGTCCACCTTTAATATCAATTGGACGTCTGCTCACCTTGGTCAATTTGGCTAAATGATTGCAGCTGCTGTTTTGGTGCCAGCTGCAGGGTCTCCTTCTCGGCATCTGTTTGCATCTGTGGTGGACCTCTACCGGTGCGGGATGACTCCCTCAAATTGTGGTCTTTCTTCGCCTGGAGGGGCAAGGAGGCAGATATTAACAATGGCATGTCATCAGAACGACACATGTCAAAAGACAGTTTCTGGCCACAAAGGTAGGGGGGTTCTCTGTGTGCACTACTGAGTGAGCCACTTATGTAGGTGCCATTTCCTGAGCATCAGACAAAGGTAAGTTTTGTCATTCATTCATGTCGCTTATTTCCTCCCCGCACAACCTCCCATTCTTCGGCACGGCAATGGCACACATATGCCACTCAATGTGGGTGCACCCAGTTTCAATGAAGCCCTGATAGACATTGGCACTTTCGTGCTTCTTAGCAGGTCATTCATCCATTTGTGGCACTGCACCCAGTTGCGACAGATGGCACCATGGCTACTAACCTCCTGTGCTACCTCCAGCCAGTCTCCCTTGTTCAGGTGAGAGGGCCTCTTTCAGCCATTGCTGGGGAAGAGGATCTCCTGCCTTGCCCGCACAGCCTGGAGAGCGGTTACTGAACCGTGGTGCCACCCTGGCACACCCCTCTCTCTCCATTCAGATAGATGTCTTGATTGGAATCTCAATTGCAGGGATCCTTTGTGGGTGCAGGCATAGCTGCTGTATTGGCTGCCCTTTAAATAGGGCCCCAGCACATGACTCTCAGCTGTCACGGCTTCCAACATGGAGCCGGCTATCTCACCACCCACCCCCACCACATAATATGGGGGTAGCTGCGCGTAGCCTCTAAGTGCGGTGCGCTAATAAAATCCAGTCCAAGGGGTGAGATTTGAACATTCAAAACTCATCCACTTGCACAGAGTGAAAACTGGGCCCATGGAATGAGGTGAAGTTGTTATATTCAGATGATGTATACCTACTAAACTCACCAAATAAAGCTAGGACTTATTCATTCCTGTGTAAGTAAAGTCTTAATAATGTGAATGGTCTTAATTATTGCTAAACAAACTCTTTGGCACAGAAAATTAACTTTGCAAATGTGAAGTCTCATTCCTTCAGATTGGAGATTTTACAAAATAATTTTTTTTTTACTTTTTCTTTTTGTATTTTACCTCACTCTCTTTTAATCCAATTATGCTTTCCCTCTCCTTATCACACTTTCTGTACTTGATTTGGCATTGAATTAACTATTCTAACTGACACTTCCTGGTTCAAACTCTGCACTGCTCATTAATGATTCTTCAATCTGATTGATTGAGATAGACAGTTACTTGCCCTGTTCACACAGGTCCCAGATACCCTCTATAGAACCCTGTACTGAAACAGTTTTCTAATTTACAGTATAATTCAGTTCAAAATCCTTGGAAAGCCTGTGTGCAAGTATAATTCACCTGTGCTGCCATTCCTTTGCCACTGAGAGCAAAATCTGGCCCCTGGTGTGTAGCAGCTTGTACATGCCTGGTGGTTGTTATACTCCAGAAATCTTCTTGTTGAAGGATTATGCTGGAGCCAATCTTTACTGTCTTGCATTTATTTCACAAAGTAGAAGATTACAAACATGCAGCTCCTCACGCAAACCTTCACCCAGTTTCCATAAGTGTTTCCTTATATATACTCAGGTAAGACCTTAATTAACACTCTCCACCTGTATATGATTAAACACAATTAAAAGTGATGGCCCAAATTTTAGAGGAAACTAGAAAACACTCCAGACTGCATATGCTTAAATCTATTTACTAGTGTGAGGCAGTTAATTCAATAGATGTCCTAATATTAGACATTGGTACCTGTGGTGCTCTGCTCCATGTATTACAATGTACCTTGTGAAATGCCCATTAAACATTAAGGCAGAATAACAAAATAAAAGAGTGATTTAACTGCTCAATGCTAGAATTTTCATGCTGAATCTTTTAGCTCAAGAGGTGATTTAACCCTCCATCTCTGCAGAATATTCACTGCTGTCTCAATTCTTCATACCAGCATCTCTATGTGAATTACAAATTTGGTGCCATTTAGGTCTAATGGACAGTTTGAAACTACCCCAATTTTTATCATAGGATCTGTATAACTGTCGGATGGAAGAGATTTATACTCTCATTCTCGAAGTCTCAATGTGAAAGGCAGACTTATGAACACTCCGATATTTGGCAATCCTGTAAGGCATGAGATTGGGCTCTTCCAACCTAGTCATTTAATCTATCACAAGATGACACTTTGGAGGTAAGGCTCTCCTAGCACTGGGGAGGTGCTTCTGAACAGGAAAGGAATGTAAATTAGGAAAGAATCCCAACTTAAATGTAAATTATTGTTCACTCTAGAACTGCTGAATCGTGTGTTGCCTCCCTGGTAACAGGGAAAAGGACATCACGGAGAAGGTGCAGGATATTCTGCAGGGGGACGGGAGTGAGCCAGAAGTTGTAGTACACCTTGTTACCAATGACATAGCAAGGGCAGGTATTGAGGCCCACGGTCCGATTTTCAGGCTCTAGGGAGCAAGTTAAAGAGTAGGACCTCAAAGATAGTAATCTCTGGATTACTCCCAGTGCCACACATGAGTGAGAGTAGAAATAGGAAGATAGGTAGGATCAATGTGTGGCTTGAAGCATGGTGCAGGAGGGATTCCTGGGGCATTGAGACCAGTTCTGGGCTGAAGGCACCTATTCAAAAGGGATGGGACCAATGCCCTTGCAGGGAGATTTACTAGTGTAGTTGGGGAGGGTTTAAACTCAATTGGCAGGGGAATGGGCGCCAGCATATAGAAGTAGAAAAGAGGAATAAAGTGCATAATGAGTGTTAGGCATTACTAGAGAGGGGAGTAGTTCTGTATTAGATGGGAGCGGACTGAGAAGGCCTACAAGGAATACAAAGACAATGCATGTGTGTAAATGCACAAAGTATGGTGATTTAGGTCAGTGAAGTGGAAGCACAAATAGCAGTATGGGAATATGATGTAGTGGCAATAATGGAAATGTGACTTAAAAATGGCGAGGACTGGGCACTTAATATACAAAGATATAAAGTGTCCAGAAAAGATAGAGAAGGAAAATAGGGAAGTGGGGTGGCAGTACTGATTAGGGAAGACATTGTAGTGCTGGAGAGAAAGGATGTCCTTGAGGGGGTAAGGAGAGAATCCATTTGGTTAGAATTGAGAAGCAAAAAGGGTATGATCATGTTACTAGGGGTTTCTATAAGCCTCTGAACAGTGAGAGAGAGATAGAGGAGCAAATCTGCAGGGAAATCAGAGATTTGCAAGAACTATAGAGTGGTGATATTGGGAGACTTTATTACCCAAATATTGATTGGGATAATTTTAGAGTAAAGGGTGAGGGGGAGGAATTTCTGAAATGAGTTCAGGAGAACTTCCTTGGTCAGTATGTTCTCAGCCCAACTAGAAAAGAGACAATGCTGGATCTGGTGCTGGGAAATAAGATGGGCCAAGTGGACCTAGTGTTTGTCGGGGAACACTTGGGTAAGAATGATCATTGTTCCATAAGGTTTAGACTAATAATGCAGAAAAGCAAGGAAAGAAATAAAATAGGATGACTAGATTGGAAGAGGGCTAATTTCAACACAATGAGAAGGGATCTAGCCAGGGTAAAATGGAACCAATGACTGACAGGAAGTGTTGTATTGGAACACTAGGTTATCTTTAAGGAAGAGATGCTTCAGGTGCAGGCTAGGTACATTCCAATAAGGGCAAAAAGTAAGGGAACCAAAAACAGGGCTCCTTGGGTGATGAGGGAGATAGAGATCATGATGAATCAAAAAGGAGGGAGTATAATGCATATCAGGTGAATTCTTGAAGTGAGAACCAGGTCACTTACAATAAGTTGAGAAGGGAGTTGAAGAGAAAAATAAGACTGGCAAAGAGAGAACATGAGAATAGAATGGCAGTCACCATAAAAGAGAACCCAACTTCTTCTCATGACATGTAAATAGTAAGCAGGTAATAAGAAGTGGAATGGGGCCTATTAGGGACAAAGAGGGTCAAAAATGATTAGAAGCTGAGAGCAAGGCTTATATACTTAATGAATACTTTGTATCGCTGTTCACTAAGGAAGTAGAATCTGACAAAAGTTTGGTAGAAGCAGAGAGAGTAGAGGCAATGGATAAGGTAAAAATTGAAAGGGGGGAGGTACTAAAAAGGCTGGCTATGCTTAGGGTAGATAAGTCACCTGGTCTGGATGGATTGCATCCCAGATTGCTAAAGGAAGTGTGTGTGGAGATAGTGGAAGGGTTTGCTATTATCTTCCAACCTTCCCTGGATATGGGGGAGGTGCCAGAGGATTGCAGAGTGGCAAATGTGATACCCTTATTCAAGAAAGGGTGTAAAGGCAGTCCTAGCAATTACAGGCCAGTTAGTTTAACATCAGTGGTGGATAAGGTTTTAGAAACAATAATCGGGGGAAAAGATCAACAGGCACTTGGAGAGGTTTGAGTTAATTAAGTGTAGCCAGCATGGATTTGTAAAAGGGAGATCATGCATGACAAATGTAATTGACTTTTTTGATGAAGGAGCAGAGAAGGTTGGTGAAGGGAATGTGGTGGATGTTGTTTATGTGGATTTTAAGAAAGCATTTGTTCAGGCATCACATAAAAGGCTGGTTAACAAAATCGAGGCTTATGGAATAGGAGGGTCAGTGTCCAATTGGATAAAAAAATTGGCTTAAGGACAGAAAACAGTGAGTTGTTGTAAATGGTTGTTTTTCAGATTGGAGGATGGTAGACAGTGGTGTTCCCCAATGGTTAGTGCTGGGACCACTGCTTTTTTGCTATATATTGCCACGAAGGCCCCCACCTGCCAAGAATGAGGCATATTAATTTTGTCATATGAACATCAATTTTAAACTGTTGCTGGAGTGAAGAGATGATTTGTTTAAAGAGACCAGCTGTGGCTGGAAGAACATTTGCATACTAAGAGACAGTGCTTGGAGCGACAAAAGAATTGCTCACTGATTCATTGACAGAGATTGGTCTGGGCAATGGTGATCCACATCATGTCGGTGTAAGAGACAGCACTACACCCACCACCACCACCCCGCCACCCCTCCACCGAGAGCTTTGGAATCCACAAAAGATGCAGGAGAGTTTGTTGAAAAAACTTAGTCACATGACTAACCTGCTGCTCAACTTGGAGGTTTGAATTGTGCTCACAGGACAGTTTGAATTCAGACTGCAGTTTGCAACTGAACCTGGAAGAAGAAAGCCTCTCTTCTGGCTGTCTCTCTCTCGCTTTCTCTCAAAGCTCCAGACCCACTGAAGACACGCAAACCTCAAGAGAGAAGAGACTCATACATCGAAATAAGTTAAAGCATGCACTGAGTCCCAACGAGCAGCAAGACTTACCAGCAACCAAAGACTCGGCATCAAACTCAAAGGACTGTAACTACAATCCATCTATTGCCTCAAACTTTTTCCCTTTATTCTTTTCTACTTTTTTTGTCTCTATCTGTCTGTATGTTTATCGCGTATGTACGTTAGAGTGGTGGCATTGTGTATTTGTAGCCATTACTTGAATTAAAGTTTAAGATTAATAAACTTCCACCTTTCTTGTTTAAATCTAAGAAAACCTGTCTGATTTCTTTGCCTTACAATTGGAAAGTGGTGAACAAGGAGTCACCGAGGGGGGAATTAAAAACATGGTGTTTTTAAAATTAAACCCTGTTATAGTTAGACCAGGCAAAGGCTGAGAAGGAACCCCTAGACCCCTGTCTCACCTGTTCATAACAATATAAATGAATTGGATCTTGGAATGCAGAGTAGAATTTCAAAATTTGCTGATGACACCAAATTTGGAAGTGTGGCAAAGAGTGATGATGATATGAACCACCTGCAACAGGACATAGGTCGGCTAGCAGAATGGGCAGACAGGTGGCAGATGGAATTTAATACTGCAATGTATGAGGTGATGCATTTTGGCAGAAGGAATAGGGAGAGGCAATATATACTTAATGGCACAGTTCTAAAGCGTGTGCAGGAACAGAGAGACCTGGGGGTGCATGTGCATAAATCTTTGAAGGGGGTAGGAAATATTGAGAGGGTGGTTAGTAAAGCATATGGGATCTTGGGCTTCATAAATAGAGGCATAGAGTACAAAAGCAGGGAAGTTATGCTGAACCTTTATAAAGCTCTGGTTAGGCCCCAACTGGAGTATTGTGTCCAGTTCAGGTAACCACACTTTAGGAAGGATGTGAGGGTCCTTGAGAGGGTGCAGAGGAGATTTACCAGAATGGTTCCAGGGATGAGGGATTTTAGTTACAAGGTTATGTTGGAAAAGCTGGGGTTGTTCTCCTTAGAGAAAGGAGATTGAGGGGAGATTTAATAGAGGTATACAAGATTATGACAGGCTTAGATAAGGTCGGCAAGGAAAAACTGTTCCCATTAACTAATGGTACAAGGACTAGGGGACACAGGTTGAAGGTTTTGGGCAAAAGATGCAGGGGGAATATGAGGAAGCACATTTTTTATGCAGTGTGGTAATGACCTGGAACTCACTGGACACAAGGGTGGTGGAAGCAGAGACAATCAATGATTTCAAAAGTAAATTGGATGGCCTCTTGAAGAAAATAAACTTGCAGGACTATGGGGATTGAGTGGGGGAGTGGGACTGACTGGATAGCTCCGTGGAGAGCCAGCATGGACTAGATGAGCTGAATGGCCGCCTTCTATGCCGTAAATGAAATTTTTTTATCAGGACATTTCACCTGCCAACTGGTAGTTTTGTGTGAAGTACCTGAATTATGCCAAAATGGATGAAGATTCAAGTAGGTTGAAATACTCGGGTTGAAAGAAGAATACACTTCAGCAAGTCAGAAGTTAGTAAGCATTCTAAAATCAATTATTTTTGCCAATTTGTCTGTATGTGGTCTAAGCTGCTATTAGTGATTGCGTGCCATTGACTGATCGCCCATTGTAGTAGTCCTGAAATTTAAAAAACTAAAACAACAACCACTTGGGCTGGTATTTTGCCAGCTCATTGGGCTGGGAGGTGGGAGGGGTGGGAAAATGGCGGCGATAGGTGTCAGTAGGGAAGCCTGACGTGTTTACACCGCCAGGGAATATTCCCAGAGGTGGCCAGGCTGGTGTGAAGAGGCCTTGCTTGAAGGCAGCAGGAAAGTAATTAAGTCTATTAAACAAGCAATTAATAGCAGTTTTACCAGTGTTTTTGCATTTTGCGAGGGGCACACGAGAACAATGGAGCTTTAGAGCTTTGCCAGTTAAAAGGAGGTGTAAGCTTTGCTGCAGCCATTGTGAGAGGAAGCGTGGCTTGGTAGGGAGGGTGAAACTGAGTAGACAATGGCGGTAGCAATATAGAGGCAACCCAAAGAATACCACAACAGAGGCATTCTGGTCAAGCGTCCTGTTTAACTTGGTGCTTGTGTGTACAGAGTAAGTGTGGTGGGAGGCCCTGAAAAGTGCTTCTATCTATTTTCTATGTGCCTCATTCAGTCAGGCCTTGAGACCTCCAGTGATGAGGACCATCAGAGAAGGAGAGAGCTGCAGTCACCAGGAAAGACGCAGCAACACCAAGAAGGGCAACAGGATCATGATGCTGGAAGGGGGCAGGGAGGAGGAGGGTGCAGAGGGGCATGCAACCAGCATGTTGTGCAGTGAAGATGGCACCCAGCAAAGAAGGTCTACCATCAAAGACTCTGCTTCCTGCAAATGTCGGAGCAGCAGTGTCATCAAAGACTGCACCTTTCCAGGGAGGCGGTCACCGAGATATGCGCCATTATGGTGGAGAAGCTGAGACCAACAGGAAGTGGTGGGCACCCATTGCCTGTTGCATTGAAGGTTACCATGGCATTGAATTTCTAAACCCAGGATCATTTCAGGGAAATTCTGGAGATATCTGTGAGATTTCCCAGTCTGCGGCTCATTGCTGCATCACGATGGTCACCAATGCCACCTTCAAGAGGACCAGCCAATGTGTGCAGTTCCACACCAATCCGGACAGTCAGCCTGAGAGGGCTGTAGGATTCGGGGCCATTGCTGTATTTCCCCAGGTGCAGGGTGTCATCGACTGCATGCATGTGTCCATCAAGGCTCCCACAGAGCAGGCAGCAGCCTTCATCAACAGGAAGAGCTTCCACTCGCTCAACGTACAACTATCCTGTGACCACTGCAGATCCTTCAGTCTGTGCAAGGTTCCCAGGAAGCTGTCACAATGCCTACATACTAAGGCAGTCCCAGGTGCCTGACCTTTTTAAGCTCCCTGTGCTCCTTCAATGGTGGGTACTGGGTAGTAAGTACTACCCACTACCCACATGACTTCTGACACTTGTGTGGAACCAATTGCGACAATTATGCAGGCCACAGGGCTTCTGAAGATGTGGCTCCGATGCCTTGATAGTGTTGTATGATTGCTGTAAGAGTGATGTCCATTTAAGATCTCAGTATGCTAATGAGCTAAGTAGTCATGTGACACAAAGCCACTGTCACTCTGCAACTGTAACACCCAGACGAAGGTTCTGTATATAGTTTGCTCTGTATTGTATATGATATCTGTTAATAAACCTGTTTGAGATCTTCAGGAAACTGGACTCCACGCATCTCATTTATGTTGCATCAGACAACATAAAGAACCCATTACATGGTGGCAGCTATGGTGAAAAGACAAAGTCTAAGTTTGAAGATCATGGGTAAAACAGCTGCCTTCCTACAGTCACCAGAGAGAAAGTTCAAAAGAAACACTGACCCTAACAGTGGAAAGAAAAAGGAACTTACCTCCAGCTATAGAAAATAGAGCACAGAATGAAAGGCTGCAAATAAATTCCTGCGATTCGGTGAGTCATTGTGCCAACGGTCATGGAATCCCATTTTAAAAAATAGCTTGGAACTGCTTAAAAAGTTGATTAGTTTTCAAAGGCTCCATAAAAAAGAAAACGGGAAAGACCCAATTCCCCTCCCAGGCGGATCAAGGTCAGCACCATTACAGGAGGCGTCCGATAGCAAAAAGCATGGGAAACTTCTGAACACTTCAGAGTCTCCATTCACGTAGCCAAAGTTAAAAAAAAACATTAAATCACTCAAGCGTGAAGACGAGTTTCCATTCATGCAGCCACAGCTATAAAAAACCATTAAACCACTCAAGCATGAAGAACATAAACAAACTCTGGGAAAAAAGAGCAATTGAACGGCCCATTATGGATAGATCTGGTAGAGCCCTTTAATATACCCCAGCAAGGGTCTCGTGTATCATTGTGGAGTGCTGTGTTGCTGCACAACCTAGCTCTGTAGAGGGGAGAACCTTTGAACACTGAGGACATCCTAGAGCGCAAAGCCTCCTCCGAGGATAAGGCTATGGATGGGGACGGTGACCAGATGCTATATGATCTAGACCCCAGGGACAGCAGGCAAAGTGCAATGAGTTACACGCAAGAGAGCTTTGTGACTCACTAATACTGTTTCCAATGAGCCTTCCTTACTTAGCCATTCAGTCAAATATATCTTACATCTTCTATAGCCCTGTTGCGCTTTCCTTGAATGCCCTTACCATATCCCTTTTGATGGCCATGGCAGTTGCCTGAGGCCTTGAAGGCCCAGACATGTTGGGGGCCTCAGGCACAAGTGCAGGAACTGCCTCTGTCATCACGGCTTCCTGAGGCATTGGTGTCACTGTCAGAGGGGAGAGCGCCCGGAAAGGAGTCCCCATGTGCTTCAGACAGACACTCCTCCACCCTCTTAGAGCACACTTGTCCCTCCATGCTCACCTGAGGAGTTCAGGACCTGGCGATGACTCCAGGTGTCTCATACCCCTCTTGTCCAGCCATTGCAGCACAGAGTTCATGGAGGAGGCGATGTCATGCAGGTCAGCGCACATCTCCGGCATCCACTGTGTGGTTTGCTGGATGTGGATCTCCAAGAAGGTCGCCATCCTCTCAATAGAGGATGCCATGCATGCACTCACCAGAGTCATGGCTGCAGCCATCACCTGGAAGGACTCCTCCATCGTCCATGCATGGATATGCATAGCCTCTGTTGTTTCCTCCAGACGCTCTTGCACCTCACACTGCAGCTCCAGCATCTGCTGCCTTGTTAATGACTCCAGGGGCATGTCATCAGGCTGAAGCTCAGCATTGCTGCGCTCTCCCACAGTCCTCCAAGTGTGAGTGGCCTCATGTGTCACTGCCTCCATCAGCTGTTCAGATGCATCTGTGCTGTGCTCACCAGATTGTGACTCCATTACTAATCACACGTGACTACCCACCGATGTCAGAATACCTGCACTGGTGGAGGGTGCAGGGGAATGATGTGACGGTGCACATTCTGAGGTCTCATTCCCCTCAGAGATGGAGGGCTGTCATGCAGGCTCAGCAGCTGGCTGCTCTTGCCAATGACCTGTGAGAGAGAGGGAGAGAAGAATGATGAGAGGACAATGCACTTTCCAACACATCCTACTGACTACTCATCATCTGGAGTTCTATGTGACCAGTGGTGGACACATGAGCACTATGCTTTGTGCTTGCCAGAGGGTTTCTTGCCTCCACCCATTAGACCATTCACTTTCTCAAGGCTCCACACCCATCTCACCATCAGCGATTGCCTTGCCTCCATGCCTCCCGGCTTCAAAGCCTCTTCTTTCATAGGTGTGGGGTTCACCATGTAGGTTACACTACCTCTGGTTCTTGAACTTTCCCTTTTGAGCTCTCTTCTCCTGCAAGCACATAAATTTCCATTATTATTTGCCCATCAAAGACACACATGATGCCTATGTTGGTGGCAGCCTAACTGTCCACCATGGTGCTACGGGCATGCCTCCTACATGTGGCCAATCAGTGCTGGCTATGTAGGAATCAACTTTGCCTGAGCAGTGTTCTCCACAGAGAGGCTAACAGGCATCTGACAGCCAATGCTGATGCCTGGGCATTGCCACTAACTGGGTGGACACCCCCTGCTCCAATCTCATACTTTAGTCACAATTAAGGCTGCAATTTTGATATTATTCGCTGCACATCACTGAGATATACTATGTAGAAGTCTCAGTCTCTTCCTCCAGCGTGCACTAGTAGCTCATGAAACAATTTTTTTGTCTCTCTTCCCTACACACACTAATATAACAGAGCATTTCATTTGTGTCATCAACTTACTCACTATATTGGGAAATAACAAAGGCCAGGAATTTACCAGCAGTAATGTTGCGTCAGGTCATCGATCCTCTTTCGGCGCTGCAGTCAAGTATGGGGGAACTCCATGCCTGCTCACCTCCTCTGCTATCTCCATCCATGCCTGCTTGCTTTGCTGAGCTGGTCTCTTCTAGCCATCCTGAGGGAACCGGCCATCCCTTCTAGCTCTTACAGCCTGGAGGAGCACCTCCAGCAGGACATCAGTGAATCTAGGCACGACCATTCCCCTGCCTTCTGCCATGTCACTAATATTGTTATCTCTGTCGTTGCCAGGGCTCCCTCCCAGTTCCCTCCAGGACTGTTACCTTTGAAAGTAATGCTGGCCGCCTTTTAAATATGGAGGCAGCCATGTCTTCGCCGGTACCTTCTCCCGCTTGTGGCTCCTAGCTGGCCGGCTCCCCCACCTGCTGGTCGTTAATTGGACAGCCCTGAGAATATTGCAGTCCCACTTCCATCTCCCTGCCTCTGCAGCCTGTCCTCCCGCTTTAGGTCCCAACATAGCTGCCGGTAAACTCCTGGCCTTTGTTAATTCCCAATATAGTGAATAAGTTGATGACACAAATGAACTACTCTGTTATTTTAGTGTGTGTGTAGGGAAGAGAGACAAAAGAATTGTTTCATGAGCTACTAGTGCACGCTGGAGGAAGAGACTGAGACTTCTACATAGTATAGCTCAGTGATGTCACAAATAAAGTCACAAGCTGATTAGTCACAAAATGATAATTAGCTTCTTGCAAACAGAAATAGATTATTGTACAGATAGAAAATATGGAGGGCTTCATTTCAATTTTCTTTCAGTTTTTCTTTAATAAAACCTTGGGATTGGATACTTTGTATGAAAGCACAGAAAGAGAAAAATACTTACGACAATGGTGCCAAGATTGTACTGGTGAGGGTTACATTAAACTATTTTAAGTATCCAGGAACACAGTTGCCCTTCTATCTGGTATTATTGGGTTAGCTATTAATGAAAGGCTCTCCACAACAATTTCAATCTGCAGTTCTTGGGTTTCTTGAAGTGACAACCCTCATTGATATCTGAGAACTTGCAAGTGAACTCACACCTCTGATTGTCAATGTTTTCAGTTTAACCCTGTCACAATTATGTTATATTGAAGTCCTTGGTACAAAAGTCATTTTTATCCATTCAGGTGTTACCTGTGGATTCCTTGCATTGATTCATAAGTGGAAATGGAGTAAAGTTAAAAGAAGCAATACTTCACAATTTATTTAAAGTTCTTTGACTTATATGTCTGAGTGTCTGTCTCAGTGCCAGCTCCTGTGTATAGAGGCCTGGAGCCTTCTCTGAGAGCACAACCCGAAAACTAGATCCGAAAATGTGTCAATGCCACTCCCATTTTGTCGATGTCATATTATGTCCAAGTATCCTGCCAATCTCATTAGAATACATTCAAACTTAAAGCAGGATGAAATCAATGTAAACAACGGGGCCCAAGAAACGAACTGAACGCACACCATGGGGGGATATTAACATGGGGGAGCCAGAGGGATTGGGTGCGGTTGGAGGGGTAGATTTTTTTAAAAATTGAAAAGAAAACTGCTGACTTCTGGCTTTAATTCAGGTGGGATGGGGGTGGGCAGACAACCCACTCCCAGGAGGTGGGTTGGTGTGTGTTACGATTGAGGTGAGAGGAGTGCACTGTCTTTTCTAGTTCCACTTCTCCACAGGTCACAACATATATTTAAATGTTTACCCTGTCAATCATAGAATCTATTCTTTATCCCAGAATTAAATACACAAACCAGGTTTCTTTAATAAACAACAAAATTATCAGTTTATTATAAAACAAGAGATAACCAGTAACAAAGCAAAGCATTAACACACAGATTACAATATGAAACTTTCCTTTTACCTTAGCCCCTCACGTACACACACTGAAAAATAAGGAGATTTTCTCTTTAGAGCTCTATTACAAAAAAAAGGAAAAGAATACTTTAGCCAAATACTTGCTAATTCTTGAAGAAAAAAAAGATATGGAAAGATGTCAGATGTCCTTTTTTTGGTTTGGTGTCCCAAATACGCGTTGACGGCTGTCACTGGGATCTTTCTCTGGAGCAATTTGTTCAGGTGGTGTCGAGGATTTATCCGGCAGGTTTTTCTAGTGTCACAGGAGAAATGTAGCAACATGGGTTTCAAGCAGGCCTTTCAGGACGAATGTAGCATCAATTCCTCTATTTCTTACACTTGCTTCTAAGAGCTTCTCAAAGAGATGGAAAAACTGGAAGGCTTTTCAAAGAGATGGAACAGGCTGAGCTGGGGTTTTGTCCTTCAGGTTGATTTTTAAAACTCCAACTCAAAACACTGATGATACCCCAACTGCCTGTCCAAAGCGAAACCAAAACAATGTCTCAAGAGTCAAGTCTCCTGACCCCTATAAATCTTGATCTGTCACTCCCCCAAGGCAAAAAGCTCCTGCTGGGTATTTACCTGAAGACAGGTGACTTCCAATATATGTTGTTTGCAAACAAGACCTCTCAGTCCTTTCAATGACCCCAGTGAAAAAAATCCATGGAATCCTTTTCAGTTTTCCCAAATAAAATATAAGTCCTCAAAATTTAACAAAAAATTGAAGGACTTTGTTGAATATGTTAATGAGGCTGGAAGCCTCAGATTTAATCTCGGGAAACCCGACAGCTGCAGCAAAGTGAGGACAGCCTTGGTGAGCACTGCTTGTGGGCCAGGAGGAGGAGGGGTGCTTCCTCCCAGCCCTGACCCCAAGCTCTCCTCCCACCATCAGACGACACCCTTGGGATCAGATCCCCTCCTCCCGCAATTGGTCACCTTACAGGATCGAAGATATGATCACCTCCTCAGGATCAAGAATCGCGTCCCCCACCAGCCAGGCGGAGCTTGAACATACCTACCAGCCTCTTCTCCAGCGTTCCCCACCTGACTGGGAGCCAAGCCTGTCAATCTGGCTGAGGTTTGGGTGCAGAACCTGCTTGTTATGTCACTTGCACATTGTAGTGTTAAAACTCCACCACATGCAGGCAAATCTGAACTTCTGGGTTTCTCACTCACTACCAGGCCGCCTCACACCCTACGCATTCCAACTTAAAATTACCCCTCATATCCCTCTTCTTTAAGTATAAAAATTTAACATAAGAAACAGTGTTAATGTTTCAGGTCGATCATAACCTCTGCCCCTTTTTTTTTAGTTTTGTGTTTTTTAATTTAGGACAGCAGCTGTTGGTAATGATTCTGTTTTTTTTCATTTACACCTCTTCTAAACCCATCATTTTTCCTTTACTGCTCCCATTACACCCCTCCGCCTTTTGCCTTGCACCACTACCCCTTTTATCATTTAATCTCTCCTGCTTTACACCATTACAGAGACCTTCCCTTTTGTTCTCCCCCTCCCCTTTCTCTGCCTGCATAGTTGCTCAAAACCTGTTACATCTCTAGCTTCTTTCAGTTCTGATAAAAGTCATCAACCTGAATCGTTAACACTGTTTCTTTTATTTATCCATTCATGGGATGTCGGCGTCGCTGGCTAGGCCAGCATTAATTGCCCATCCCTAATTGCCCTTGATTTTTCATCAACATAGTTTTAATGGTTCTGACTGCTCAGCTTCTCCATTTGATTGTGGATATTCAGGAGCGCTTGTTAGGTGAACAAATCCACATTCTTCTGCAAAGTGCATAAAGTAATTGTTTGCAAATTGTGGTCCATTATCAGATACTATCTGATCAGGTATACCATGTGTTGCGAAAACGTCTTGTAAAATTCTGATGACTTCAGTTGTTGTTGTGTACATCGCTTATCTTCAATCCATCTTGAGAAGTAATCAACTATAATTCGATAGGATCTTCCCTCAAAGAAGAATTAATCCATTGCCAACTGTTTCCACGGTTTAGTTGAGAATTGGGTCGAAAGTAGTGGTTCTCTTTGCTCTCGTCTGTGTACCTCACAAATTTATTGAACTTGCTTCTTCCCAAGTTCTCTGTCCATGTAGTGCTCCTTTAGGAACTTGCTGCATTTCTCTTTCCCACTCTGGTAGTGTTTGAGAGACATGGCGGGCTGTGCCATGTTGTGTGGGTTCTGTCTCAGTTGGGCGGGCTCTCTGGTGGAATCCAGACTCTCCGCAGTGTTCAGGTCAGGTTGTGGGCTCTGTCTCTATCCTGGTTCCTGGATTCATCTTGTTTAATCTCTTCAACTTTATAAGATGAAGGTCAATACAAGCTCTTCTACTTAAGAGTGAGAACTCCTGATTGCTTAGGACATACAGTGTTTCAAATATCTGCTTTCCTTTATATTGAAGCGCCACTTGTAACTTCCCCTTTACTTCAAGTACAACACCTTCAGGGCCAGGTAACTGAGCCTCTGTTGGTTGTGTGTGGAAAGCCATGGCTCTTTACCTGACAGGACCGTCACACTTGCTCCAGTGTCGAGTTTGAAATGAGTGATATATCCATTGACATATATGTCTGCTGACCAAAATGCTTGTTTCAGACCATTGAGTTCGCCCAGAAAATATTTCGATTGGTCTGCTGCAGGAGGTTGCGAAACTTCATTTACCTTTCTATTCTTAACTACTTTTCTTTTAGAGGTTGAGGTAGTCGAGATGTTATTTTGGCACATCTTACCGAAATGCCCTATTTTTCTACAATAAAAGCATTCTGCTTTATTGGCAGGACATTGTTTACACCTGTGGGAAGTTTTTGCACCAGAGAGTGGTGATGAAGACACAGCATTGTCATTTGATTTCACACTCACAGCCACCAGCTCAGATAGATTAGAGGTGGGATCTCACATGGAGAGTCACTGGGCACAAGTGAGTTGTAGCGAGGGAAGAGGGGAAGGATAGCACAGGTGCCAGTTTACCAGAGGATGAGGTCGCACACAGGTTCCACTGCAGAGGACTCAGATGAGGATTTCAATAGGGCACCCTAGAGCAGAATGCTGATGGGTATGCACAACAAAATACTTGGTGCATTGGGAAGCCTGCCAGAAGGCCTGCAGTCAATGTCAAAGAGCATGTAGGAGTGCAGCACAAACTTGGCACAGGCTTTGTATAGGGATCAGAGCCCAGCCTTCCCAGCAAAGAAGTGGTGGCCAATTTCATTTGCACACTTGTGGACCCAACCATGATGCAGTGTCTGATGGCCAATGTTGCAGCTTCCACTGCTTTACAGCCAGTAGTGCCTGAGTGCTCCATGCAAGCTCAGACTACTGCCTTCATGGATGTGGATTACACTGTGCAAAGGGGCTTGTAAACTGTCATAGCAATCCAGCAAATTGTCCTCCAATGAATTACTAGGATTGCTGAAGCATTGACCTAGGGGAATGGTAGTGGCTCCATGGAGCGTGAACTTGCAGTCCTCTCTCAGGAAGACAGCATTCGTCCTCCCACCACTTCCACTCTGCCAGCTTTTTAAAAATTCATTCTTGAGATGTAGAAAATACTGGCTATGCCAACATTTGTTGCCCATCCCTAATTGATCTTGAGAAGGTAGTGGTGAACTGCCTTCTTGAACTGCTGCAGCCCATGTCCTCAAAGTACCCCCACTGTTCTGTTAAGTAGGAAGTTCCAGGATTTTCACCCACAGGCAATGAAGAAACAGTGATATATTTCCAAGTCAGGATGGTGTGTGACTTGGAGGGAACTTGCAGGCGGTGGTGTTCCATGCGCCTGCTCCCCTTGTCCTTCTAGACGGTGGAGGTCGTGGGTTTTAGGAGGTGCTGTCAAAGACGTCTAAACGTGTTGCTGCAGTGCATCTTGTAGATGGTACATCCTACAGCCACAGTGTGCTCGTGATGTCACGGGACTGAGATGATTGGCCTCCAACAACCACAACCATCTTCTTTTGTGCTAGGTCTGACTCTAGCTAAAGAACAAAGAACAGTACAGCACAGGAACAGGCCATTCGGCCCTCCAAGCCTGCGCCGATCTTGATGCCTGTCTAAACTAAAACCTTCTGCACTTCCGGGGTCTGTATCCCTCTATTCCCATCCTATTCTGTACAGCTGCAGCATGACTTGCCAATTTTTATACTCTATGCCCCGACCGATGAAGGCAAGCATGCCGTATGCCTTCTTGACTACCTTATCCACCTGCGTTGCCACTTTCAGTGACCTGTGAACCTGTACGCTCATATCTCTCTGCCTGTCAATACTCCTAAGGGTTCTGCCATTTACTGTATACTTCCCACCTGCATTAGACCTTCCAAAATGCATTACCTCACATTTGTCCAGATTAAACTCCATCTGCCATTTCTCCGCCCAAGTCTCCAACCGATCTATATCCTTTTGTATGCTCTGACAATCCTCATCACTGTCTGCAACTCCACCAACCTTTGTGTCGTCCGCAAACTTACTAATCAGACCAGCTACATTTCCTCCAAATCATTTATATATACTACAAACAGCAAAGGTCCCAGCACTGATCCCTGCGGAACACCACTAGTCACAGCCCTCCATTCAGAAAAGCACTCTTCCACTGCCGCCCTCTGTCTTCTATGACCGAGCCAGTTCTGTATCCATCTTGCCAGCTCCCCTCTGATCCCGTGGGACTTCACCTTTTGTACCAGTCTGCCATGAGGGATCTTGTCAAAGGCTTTACTGAAGTCCATATAGATAACATCCACTGCCCTTCCTTCATCAATCATCTTTGTCACTTCCTCAAAAAACTCAATCAAATTAGTGAGACACGACCTCCCCTTCACAAAATCATGCTGCCTCTTGCTAATAAGTTTGTTTGTTTCCAATTGGGAGTAAATCCTGTCCCGAAGAATCCTCTCTAATAATTTCCATACCACTGACGTAAGGCTCACCGGCCTATAATTTCCTGGATTATCCTTGCTACCCTTCTTAAACAAAGGAACAACATTGGCTATTCTCCAGTCCTCTGGAACCTCACCTGAAGCCAATGAGGATGCATTGAATTGGCTGAGGACTGGTTTTTGTGATGGTGGAGCCCTTAGGAGGAAATCGAGATGAATTGTCCACTTACCACAACCGGCTGACGATGGTTGCAGATGCTTCAGCCTTATCTTTTCCTCTTACGTGCTGGTTTCCAGTGGAGAGTTTTTCCCCTGATTCCCATTAACTTTAATTTTAGTAGGGCTCCTTGAGGCTATACTCGGTCAAATGCTGCCTTGATGTCAAGGGCAGTCATTCTCACCTCACCTCTGGAATTCAGCTCCTTTGTTCATATTTGAAGCACGGCTGTAATGAGGTCTGGAACTGAGTTGTACTTTCAGATCTCAAATTGAGCATTGGTGAGCAGGTTATTGATAAATAAGTGCCACTTGATAGCACTGTTGACAATCCCGTCCATCACTTTGTTAATGATTCAGAGCAGGTTGATGGGACGGTAATAGGCTGGATTGGATTTGTTCTGTATACAGGCCATATCTGGACAATCTTCATCTTTGTTGGATTGATGTCAGTGTTGCCATTATACTGGAACTGCTTGGCTAGATGCGTGGCTAGTTCTGGAGCACACGTCTTCAGCACTACAGCCGGGGTGTTGTCGGGGCCCATAGTCTTGTATCCATTGCACTTAGCCATCCCTTAGTACCACATGGTGTGCATTGAATTGGCTGAGGACTGGTTTTAGTGATGGTGGGGCCCTTAGGAGGAGATTGAGATGAATTGTCCACTTACCACAACTGGCTGACGATGGTTGCAGATGCTTCAGCCTTATCTTTTCCTCTTGCGTGCTGGTCTTTGCCATCATTGAGGATGTGAATGTAAATGGAGGCTCCACTTCCTGTTAGTTGTTTATTTTTCCACCATCATTCACGACTGGATGTGGCAGGACTGCAGAGCTTTGATCTAATCTGTTGCTTGTGGGACTGCTGAGCTTTGTCGATAGCATACTGCTTCTGCTGTTTAGCATGCTTTTAGTCCTGTGCTGCACTTCACCAGGTTGCCATCTCAATCTTAAGTTTGCCTGGTGCTCTTCTACACTCCTCATTGAACCAGGGTTGGTCTTCTGGTGTGATAGTAATAGTAGAGTGAAAGATATGCTGGGCCATGAGGTTGCAGATCATGGTGAAATACAATTCTGCAGCTACTGGTGGCCCACAGTGCCTCATGGATGCCCAGTTTTGAGCTGCCATATCTTTTCTGAATCTATCTCACCTGGCATGTTACCTACAAAAACAGATGCCATGTAAACCCAATTTAACCCAAAAAGGAAAAAACAATTACAGCACAAATTTAATTAAAAATCTTTTAAGTATAAGACACATTTCTAAAGCGAAGTATTAGTGTTACTATAAAGCACGACAAACATTTTGACCAGATAAAAGCTCACAACTTCATGAGAAGGGAGTTCTCAGCAGATAATTAATTGGGAATAAGTAGCTAATGATATTACCATATATGGATAACAAAAGCAGGAAAAACACACACAGAAAGGTAACACCTACATTCCAAAAGATGTTAACAGATTAGAAACAATATAAACGTGAGAGTTTTGAATCAGAAAATCAGAAATATTAAAATTCCCCATCAAAGGGCGGCACAGTGGCGCAGTGGTTCGCACCGCAGCCTCACAGCTCAGGGACCCGGGTTCAATTCTGGGTACTGCCTGTGTGGAGTTTGCAAGTTCTCCCTGTGTCTGCGTGGGTTTCCTCCGGGTGCTCTGGTTTCCTCCCACATGCCAAAGACTTGCAGGTTGATAGGTTAATTGGCCATTATAAAATTGCCCCTAGTATAGGTAGGTGGTAGGGAAATAGAGGGACAGGTGGGGATGTAGTAGGAATCTGGGATTAGTGTAGGATTAGTATAAATGGGTGGTTGATGGTCGGCACAGACTCGGTGGGCCGAAGGGCCTGTTTCAGTGCTGTATCTCTAAACTAAACTAATGTTTCTCAATCCATGGTAAGAACGGCTGACAAGAGAAGACAAGAGAATTCTGCTCTTAACCGAGAGTTTTTTGTTTTGTTAAGCAGGAGGCTTACTCGGGGAATTTAAAGCAACAGTTTACTTTGAATTTTGATGGATATTCTAAGATATTTTCCTGTAACCTTGTCAAGGTTGAACTTTTGGATTCTATTTTAGAAATAAGATTATGTTTTACATCTCTTAGTAATCTTTGATATTATGGTATACTTAGCCACTTAAAGTGTATTACATGTTCAATTCTTTAATAAATATATAAAAGTTAATAAATCGCCTCTGTGTCTCCTTAAATGGGGAAGTACTTATTGAAGAGAGTTTCCCAGACCCTTATAATATCTGGGATATTTGTGACTTAGCTATAATTATTTAAAAATAAGCTATCTGAAAGATAGTAATATTCTCTGTTAGTTTTCTTGCTTTGAGGGAAGACGAGTTCAGTTTTTCAGAATCAAACAAGTGTCTGTAGGAATCTGTCTAGTTTGAACTTAATTGAAGGAGACTCATAGGGATATACGCTTGATTTGGTTTAGTCCCTTTATGGGGTTAAAGTCATAAATCCCTTCAGTTGGCAACCAAAACGTGTCTTGTTGTTAACAGAATCCTGTACTTATCTATTTGTCTTTAATGTTTATTTTAGATTTGTAAATACAGAAGGAGTGTTTTACTGCCAGCGGTACTAAAACCCAGATTTATGTTTCTGGATCTTGGTTTGTGGATGTTAAATCAGAACACCCTAATTCTACTTTTGAGGTTTTGGAAATTTCTTTAAAGTTCACTTTAAATCCTAGCCGTCCTGACACATTCTAACTCCTAGTTCAGATTCCATTCAGACGTAATGGCTGATGTTGAAGGGATTGGCTTAATTTTCCCATTGGGTGATCCATCAACTTGTTTCAGCAGATTACAGAATCCCATTCCACTACCTCAGGCAGATCAGGTAGTTGTCTTCGAGATAGATCATTTTGATGCTGATGGTTTAGTTAGAGCTCATGGTACTATTGTGGCTGACCCCGGGTGGAAGGGATAGAACGTATCCAGTGGGATAATCAGACCTTTACCCCAGACCCATAACATTCCTTAATGTTGAAGTGCATGTCTGCACATTTGGGTGGTCTAATGACTGGTGCATGACAGGGTGGGGGTATCCATGTAGAATTGTAGGTCCTGGGTCTCCCTATGTGCATGGTGGCCATGGTTTTGGATCAGATAGCTTCCCCACAATAAGGTTTGTGATCAGAATTTGTAAGGGGATTATAGACAGCTACTGATACATCACCTTCAAATGAAACAGGCCCTGGTTCAGGCTTTTGCTGATGATGGTGCTGCAGGCTTTCCTCTGCTTGTGAGGCAGTGTGTGCAGTCTCAAATTATGCCCTGAGACAATCTGAATCTTAACACTATATATGCCATGTGTGGCAAGACTGCTCTCAGCAACCAAGATAATACATGATGGATTTTAAACAACAGCGATAGACTTGACACTTGCTGTCAAGGCTGGTGTGCTGCACATTTATGGTAGTTCCTGTCCATGAAACTGAGCTCTGATCTAGTCCCCCCAATCAATAGGTGCAAGAAGTGGATTCAAATTTATGTCGACCTCCCGACCGCAACTCAGGGTGGGCATGTTATGGGCTCAATCAGAGAAATCCTTGAAAATACAGTCAAATTGAATGGTTTGGTAGCAGCCTATTGATTAGGCAAGGACCCTACATATGGAAACTGGGAAATTGTTCACGGTTGTCTTGATCACCAGAATCAGAATTCTGTACTTCGACTAGCCTGTGAAGGTGCATTATCTGCTTATCCTGATGACCAGCAGAGGTGAGATAATGTTGAACGCATTATCCGCTCAAACCATACCTTGCTGGGTCTGCCCCATACTAAGCCTGTGATCCAACCGGATCCTAAGGTTAAAAATAATACAGCCAATGTTGCTGCTTCACAAAGACAGGGACAGGATAGTACCCGGGCTCCTTCTCATTCCACTCACCCACAGACTTGTTCCTTTGGGACCCCGGCCAGGCACTCTGGTTGGTCTGTACTGCCATCTCGCCAGGAGCGGTGGGAACAGTCTGGCACCATACCTCGTAGAGATAGCAGGGCCAGCTGGGATCCCTATGGGGATGAATTTTACACTGGCCATGCTTATCAGAGGGTGATGGGAGAATCCAGGGTTGACAGGGGCAGAGATCAGAAAGACTCCTGACAGGATCAGCATCCACCCCAAGGGGGCGATTGTCATGACTGTTCGCCTTCTGATAGACCACCTAAGGGATCAGGAAAGTGTGAGACTCCTAAGAGGGAGAGGTGGACGTCAGTTAAAGTCATCAGAAATCAAGACAGGGCTGATAGTCAGGAGTCGAAAGAATATGACTCTCCACAATGAAGGGCTGGCACCCAGCCAGTGTCTCTTGAATTCCCCTATGCCCTGACAACACTGCCCGCTGCTGAACAGGTACAGGCACTCTTTGATACAGGAGCTGATTACTCAGTCATGGATCCTGTAATTATAAAAATAGTGGTCAGATTTGGGGAGCCCGATTTATTAGTTATCAGTAGGGGGATTCACACAGTGTAAGACACAGCTGATTGACTTTTATGAAATTCCTGTTACTGTCTACGGCATTACAGCCACCATAGAGGTGGGATTGGTACCTGATTTAGTTTGCCCTCTTATTATATGGCAGCCTGATATTAAACACTTCCTTAAGATCATGTCCAGGCCTGTGTAGGCGTCAACTGAGTAGGATGACCGACCGACATATATTCAGGCGCAGCTAGACCGCACCTGCCTAGAGTGAGGGGGAATAAGGGTCTCTTGAAACAGCTTCTAAACAAGTACTACCCTTATCTACAGCATCATCTGATTCAATGTGGCGAGGTAGATATAGAACCTCACTCTCTTGATGCAGGCTGGCACAAGCCCAGGAAACAGTGGCCTATTCAGGATCATAAAGGGAAATTAGATCTACTAGCCACTATTAGGGATTTAGAGGAACAAGGTGTCCTAATAAAAATGCCCTCTACAACTAATTTGCCACTGTTTGGTGTCTCTAAACCTGATGGCAGATAGAGATTAGTGGTCAATTACACATCCCTTAATAAAGACTCAGTGCCGAACACGCTCAGCAGCAAAATTCCACTGCCCTTCTTTCTGGCATAAAAAGAGAAAAGTCTGATCTGACTGGCAAAACACTGCGATGACTGCCCCTGACGGCTTTCAATTCTGTTGGACTAGACAACCCCAGGTATTTCAAAACAGTCCTGTTCTTTTTTTCTGCTCATGTTATCAATTTTTTAAAAGACCTGCCAAATGTTAACTCTAACGTGGATGACATTTATGTTTCACATAATGACCTCCAAGAATACTTTCAGGCCGTTGATACAGTTTTATCCCGGCTCACTGTTGCTGGATACCTGATCAACATTAAAAAGAGTCAGTTCATTCGAGAGAAAGTAGATTTCTTAGGCCTCCGTATAACTGGAAATGGGAGGGGATTAACTCAGTCCTATAAAGAGAAACTAGACACAATTTGACATACCTGAACCTTGAAAAATCTGCAGGAAAGTTTAGGACTCCTGAATTTTGCTAGATCTTTTACACCGACCTTTGCTGAGCTCTCAGCACCTCTGTATGCTAGAATAGGTGAGGCATCTGAAGGCCCATTCATTTTTTTCTCTGGATGATTACTTGAATTTGCAACTGTGCCTCAATGTACAGAAGGCTATAGATCTGGAGCAAAGGGTCTTGCAGGTCCCACTTAATCTTCATGTTAAAACATCTCCTAAAGTAGCAGTTGCAGTTTTTTACAATGAAAATTGCATTGTGCCAGTTCAGTTTCATTCTTATAATTTTTCCAATGTTGAGAGACAGTACAATAAAAAGGAAAGAGTTATGACGATGATAGTTCAGTGCCTCAGTAAAGCACGACCCCTTCAAGGGATAAACCCCATTACAATTTATACTGAAACATCAGAATTGAGATCAGTTTTGCAAATGGCCTCTGATGAGAGAAGAGCCACTCAAATCCGATACGACAAATGGGCCTCCTTTTTGAATGATCCTACTCTCATTTTTAAATTTCTATCCTCAGACATGGACTTAGAACACTTCCCTGTTATGGAAGATGATGATACCGAGCAGGGAGTTAAACAAGTACCTCTGAAACCACTTACAGATTATCACCAGGTTATTGACTATGATGGGTCATTAATGATGATTAAAAAAGGGACATCCCAATAATCTTCAGCTGGGATGGGGATAGTAATAGGTACATTTCGGGATTCTTATTCTTTCTATCCAGAAGAATTACTGTCCATACCCCTTGGTCAATGGACAGCATTACGGTATGCTTTAGAAAAGGCAGCCCCAGTTAAGCCCACGTTAATTTGTACAGATAGTGACTATTGTAAATTGGCTTACAAACAAGACCTAGTGTTCTAGGAACAGACAGGCTATACCAATCATAAAGGTAAACTCATAAAACACAAATCATTGTGGAAAGATATTTTCCATTACCAAAGGAGAAACGTAATTTTCAGATAATTCATGTACCCAGCATACCACTGGTTCAGTACACTCAAAGGGCAACAGCTTTGCAGATGGACAGGCAAAACATTCAGTCTGCATGACACCCCCTCGAGAGAAAGCTGCCACAGTTAATGAAATCACTAGGGCAGAATGGGCAGCTAATCAGGATGAGGAACTGATTCCGCTATTAGACCCAACAAAAGAGAATCCAAAAGAATATCCATCAAAGTACTTCTATTTGGAGACCCCGACTGGTATTATACTGGTTAAGTTGCCCAAGGGTGTCCCGAAAGTACCCTGTGTCATCAACGAGAACAGCTTGTAAAAGAAGCTCATGAGGGTATAGGTCAGGCACATATTGGTGCCTGAACAACATTCTGCAAATTGACGCCTTTATATTGGTGGCCAGGCATGCTTAAAGCCTGTAAAACATACGTGGCAAATTGTGAGCTATGTAATTTAACCAACAAATCATCACTTATTAAACCGCCACTGTTGGCTCCTGTGAAGCCTAATAAATCAATGAAGAAATGTTTTGTTTATTTCATTGGACCACTTCTCCCATCAATGGGGTATAAACATGTTCTCATTTGTGTTGATGCCTGCACTTCTTTCTGCTGGCTTGTCCCCACAAAAACTGTTTCAGAAACTGCACCTGTCAATGCTATTACTGACATCATTACTGTAGCTGGTGCACCCAAAGTCCTACAGTCTGATCAAGATGGAGCCTTTGTTTCCAAGGTTTTCAAAGACTATTGTGTGCAAATGGGGATTGGGTTAGAGCATGGCACACCACGTAATCCGCAGTCAGCGGGGCATTAAAAACCAGGAAGTAAAAAGGCTATTGACCAAACTGTTGAGAATCAGAGGGAATAAGTGGGCTACCATCATTCCAGAGGTGCAGCTATCACTAAATAATGTGCCCACATGTGCATCAGGGACAGTGTTCCCTAAAACACTGTATTAATGTATGGTGTTGAAATGCATACACCTCTTATGGTTCTTTTATTGCCTCTACGCTTTCTGACTCCTTGACCCGACAGCAACAATTAGATTTGAAACAAGAAATAACAGATCAAATTCATAAAATTGATCAGAGGATCAGAGAGAAGAATAGACAAAAACAGGTAACTAACAAAGCTTGGCAACCTGTAACTGGGGAGTGAGTTCAGGAGAAAATTTTGAACAGAAACCTGGTTTGAGAGCTAAGTGGAAGAAACCTGCTCAGATACATTCTCTTATTAATGAAAGAACTGCCAAAATATTTGCTAACCAGCCGAATGGCAAGCAATTTCTTAAAATTGTCTCTGTAGACAATCTGAAGAGGTGTCCTGAATGGTACAGGAATAGAGGAACAGTACAAGGTGCAGTCGTACACTGTCTTTCAGGACCCAGCCTGGAGGACGCCATTGTAAACGACACTAATCGAGCTACAATCAGCTGTGTCAATAACTGTTTCTCCCCACGCAGGACTTTGCAGCGCCTCAAAGATTGGTTTCACTGCAAACAACACCCGAAACAATGAGCGATAGTTAAGCCACAACAACAGAAGATGGAGAAACTGCAGGAAAGGAGCAAAGCACCGAAGTCTTTCTGTGATGGGACTTGCTCTTGCGTAAAGAAAGGATTGAGGTACTGTTGTTTTACTTCAGCCTTGATGATTCTTCTGTTTGTCGCTTTAGTTATTATTTTATGGACTATTATTAAATGTGGTGCTTATACTCAGACTCAAAGATTTACACAAGATTTGTTTCCAGACCTTCCTATCAACCACAGCAGTAAAAATCCTACTGTGGCTTCCTTGTTTGTTTCTCGAAGACGTCGTTCTCTCACAACTTCTAATAACAGATCTATGATGTCTAAGGTACTGCTTCCTTTTGGTATTATTTCTATACCTCAGCCTCAACCACTTGTGTTATCACATGCTTCTACATACCAGCCTACACAAGTTGAATTCAATATCACAATTTTGGCTAAGACTCTTGAAATTCAGTCAATTCGAAAAGAAAATGAACTGATTAACCAATTTAATGTTACCTGTTACGCGTAACCTGAGGGATGAAAATCCGACTTTTCAGATGTCAGCTGGTGATCGAAGTGAAAAAATGCTTTGAACAGGTGGGATATTGCTACTTTATTGAATGGGGTAAACAGAAAACTTATCCTCACACTGATGGGTTGGACAACATCCTACATCAAATTTCGCACCCACTAACTTTCCCCTCAACCGATATTTTCAATTGCAAAAACATATTCCCATAAGGGCATGATGTGGAATCATTGCGAGTCACCTCAAGAATCATGTGTTTGGCTCCACTTCTCCAATTTGTCAGTATGTTCCTAAAATGAGCTCATCAGTTCATCTTTGGCACCATAATAAACCTATGGTTTTACTCCCTGTGGATGGTGGCTTTCCTTATAATTCGACAATTTTTTGCTCCTCAAAATTCTACTCTGAATCTTTTACGAATTCATGGACTTATGACGGGATGGCTGAAATTGATTGAATGCTCACTGATGATTGCAGAAAGAAGCACCCCAGCTCATCAGACAACAAGTATCGGCTAGCATCATCTTGCCTGCCTCGAGATTGGCATCTGAAAGGTACTGGTAAGTTCTTTGTTAAAGGTCTTCCAGATGCAAGCATTGCATGTGACATGCCAGAAATGTCTTATTACTTGAACATCTCACATTATGCGATTTCCTGCAGAGATGCAGAAATCAAACTTTTTACTGCATTTGACCTGAGTGACATATGGAGGGGAGATAATGCCATTCATTATCACATTGGAAGAGTGTGAAGGCACAAAGGAAAACATGGCAGAAAGGCTCTTCTTTGTATCACCAAGTTAGCTTCTGATGGAACATACACCTGCTATAAAGATAATCAAGTTCCAAATGGCACTTCTATCCAGGACACATCAGAATTTCCTGATATTAAAGTCTATTCACTTTATTCTTGGTGTAAAGGCGTTGGCTGGAATGTGACTAAAAATAGAGTAAAGCACATTTTAGTTTATGCCAACAGGACTTTATCGATTCAATATCGAGCGGCAGCCATGGAGCCTTACTTCTCCATGAACAAGTTCTCTGGAGAGGCATTTGACAACACTTCTCTTCCAATCTGATATTTATAGAGTGGTCATACCTTTAAATTAATCATTTGCAGATTTCATCAAATTAGCTGATCTTTCCCGACATCGTATGAAGCGTTCTACGTTAATGAACACTCATTTGCTCCAAAGGTCTTCTCTACTGTTAGCAGAATTGGTTCTGATGTTAGATCAATGGAACTGAGATCAAGGCTACAGCCTCAAAAAGATTGAGGACTTTATTAAATTATAGAAATCACTTGTTGTCACTGGTTTGCAAACTATTCACAAAGAACTTCTCTCCACAGATGAGCATATTAGAATTAATAACCTTATGACATTTATTCCTATTTCCCTATAGAAACTTCAGTTTAATCAAGTCCCTTGGTCATGGTATAGGGATTCCTTTTTAGATGGCCTTGGTCTTAGTGTAGAGTGTGAATAAGCCCTGGCTAGACTTACCTCTCATGCCATACTACATAATATTAGTTCCCTTCCCACAGACAGAACTATACTAGGGGAGACTGTTTGGTTAACTAAATCTATTAAATGGAGACTAGATATCCTTCTTACGGTCCCTTTAATAAAACAAATGGAGATTTACTATAAGCATTGGAAAATCCTTAATTTGGGCCTCATTAAGTCTTCAGGATTGTTTCAGGCCTTAGTGACAGTACAGCATCCATATGATAGAATAGCTCGTCCACATTCGCAGTTTAATTCTACTCTTAACTCTCCCTCAATGATGTATGATTTTATTCAGGTGAGTGAATACTTTGATCAGGGATTCCTTATCTGTCACACTTGGCAAAAATGTAACCCTTGTGGAACTGGTTCAGGTAAGGCAAATTGCCCCATTACCTCTACTCTCGTTGGGAAATGGCTTCTACGCGGTTGTTACAGCCTCCGGGTGTTCTGACTGTGGTCTGGATAGTGCCACCTGGATGATAACACCCTCTGAGGATATTACTTGCTGTGGTGACACTTTCCAATATATTAAATCCTCTAGATCTAGAAATTCCTATGCTCCTCGTGCTATTTATATGCCTGTTAAACTTAGTAAGCTTAGTACAGGTCTTCACCAGTTACAGGGCATAGAATTGATTCTTACCTTTACCAATTATTCAGTTGAGAAAACGATTAAAAGAATTTAGATATAATTAATACATTATACCTTTTAGTATTAAATATTGAATAAATGGTCAGTTTTCAAGACTCACTGAAGTTCCCTTTAACAGCAGAGTTAAAAATCCATGAATATCCCTGTTACAATGGAATGTGAACCTGAAACACCTTTTAAGTTAAAAAATACATTCCAAGGTCTCTGCTACATTGGAACTAGAAGATGACACATACCGAGACACGCTACACGTAGTCTGTACTGATAAATATAATCCTAATTAGTTGATAGTGTTAATGAGATAGACTGACTTAAGGAGATGGTACAAGGTACCATCAAAGAACATCACAGATGATCAATCACAAAATAGAATGTTACCTAAAAAACAGATGCCATGTAAACCCAATTTAACCCAAAAAGGAAAAAAAACAGTTCCTGCACATATTTAATTAAAAATCTTGTAAGTATAAGACACATTTATAAAGTTAAGTCTTAATGTTACTATAAAACACTACAAACATTTTGACCAGGTAAAAGCTCACAACTTCATGAGAAGGGAGTTCTCAGCAGATAATTAATTCGGAATAAGTAGCAAATGATATTACCATATATGGATAATGAAAGCGGGAAAAACGCACACAGAAAGGTAACACCGAGATTCCAAAAGATGAGATGATAGATTAGAAACAGTATCAACATCAGAGTTTTGAATCAAAAAATCAGAAGTATTAAAATTCCTCATCAATGCTTCTCAACCCATGGTAAGAACGGCTGACTGCATGATAAGAGAATTCTGCTCTTAACCGAGAGTGTTTTGTCTTGTTAAGCAGGAGGCTTACTCAGGGAATTTAAGGTAACAGTTTACTTTGAATTTTGATGGATATTCTAAGATAATTTGCTGTAACATTGTCAAGGTTGAACTTTTAATATTCTATTTTAGAAATAAGATTATGTTTTACATCTCTTAGTAATCTTTGATATTGTGGTATACTTAGTCACTTAAAGTGTATTGCATGTTCAATTCTTTAATAAATATATAAAAGTTAATAAATCATCTCATGTAGCATTCTGTATACAACTACAAGAACCCCCTCTCTGTGTCTCCTTAAGTTGGGAGACACTTATTGAAGAGAGTTTCCCAGACCCTTATAATATCTGGGATATTTATGACTTAGCTATAATTATTTTTTTTAAATCGGCTATCCGAAAGATAATAACATTCTCTGTTAGTTTTCTTTCTCTGAGGGAAGACGAGTTCAGTTTTTCAGACCCAAACAAGTGTCTGTAGGAATCTAGTTTGAACTTAATTAAAGGAGACTCATAGGGATGTACGCTTGATTTGGTTAAGTCCCTATATGGGGTTAAAGTCATAAACTGGTTAGGTTACCTCCTCCCTTTCACTTCTTCCCTCTCCTCCTCTTTCTCCTGAGCTGCTCATCATATAGCCATTAGCAAAGGCTGCCCTTCATGATGGCGAGGTTGTGCAATCTGGAGTAGACCACCACAAATCTTAACACCTGCTCTGCAGGGCTCCACCAGAGCAGTCCAACCAGTGGAAGCATTGTCTCAGCACACTGATGGTCTGCTTTATGACATTTCGTGTGGTAGCATGGCTTTCATTGTTCACATGATGTGCCCATGTGCATTGGATGCACACCAGCGTCATCAGACATGTAGTCAGTGGCTAGTCCTGGTCACTCAATAACCACCTCTTAGTTTCATGTGGTGGTTTAAGTGCAATAATCAGCCACAGAATGAAGGCATCGTGACTGATGCCAGGCACTGCTGGGCATTGAATTGCATGATTCTCTACCTATTGTCATATTCCAGCTGGGCACTGAGGGAGTTGAATCCCTTTTGGTTGTGGTACACGGCAGAGTTGACATGTGGTGCCTGCAAAGCGATGTGAGTGCAGTCAAAGGCATCCTGCATCATGGGGAAGCCTGCAATTCTAGCAAAGTCAGGTGCTCGCTCTGCCGGCCAATCTCTGGAAAGAGAGAATGAAATGTAGTTAGCTCTCATTGAACGGCGAACCTCAGTAACCTCTATTATGCTAAGAGTGGGCTGCCACTGTGAGACATTGCAAATGTCTCTAGCTTCATCCTGGAAGGAGCCAGACGCATAAAAGTCCATTGCCACGGTGACCTTCACTGTCACTGGCAATGCAGTGCTTGCCCTGCTCTGAGGTTTTGGTTGTGGCTGCAGCAGTTGGCAGATTTCAGCGAGGACGTCCTGATTGAATTCCAGATGTTTCACACATTATTCTTCTTTGAATTTCAGGTCGGAAAATTGTTCCTGAACATCCTGAGTGGATATGACCTCCTGCTAACAGATATTCTCCCTTTCTTCCTCCTCTCTTTTCCAGCCATTTGTCCAGCTACATGTGGCCTCTGTTCATTCTCCAAGTTGTGTTGTATTCCAAGGGGAATGCCGATTTGTGCACCCATGTTTGTGAGCAATTGGTTTGTGCAGTCATTGAAGTTAGCAAAAAGGTCTTCAGCACCTGCCACACCACATCCTATACACTTCAGCAACTTGAACCAACTACAGAAAGCACCACACAGTTGTAGAATTATAGCAACAGACAGAAAAAAATAAACAGCAACTGCTCTGTAAGTCATTGATGATCCCTGCCTGCTGTTGAATGTGTGTTCAGCTGTGCAAGGTTAAGAGAGGGTATTGGCTGGAGCATTGAGCTCCAAACTGGCATTGATGATGTCAAATCAGACTTGTATGCTGCATGCAAGCTCACATGTGCATCAGTATGGTATCTGGTATGATTCAATCCACAACATGTGCACGTTCGCTGTTAGTGCCATTTTGGAGCTGTAAGGGCACACATGGTGCCCCATAAACAGCCCAATTTCTCATCCCACATTCCTTAGAATGAAGAATTTCATTCTAGATTCATTGGCCTGGAATTTTACGCCTACAGCTGCAGAGTCAAAAAGGTGTAGGGAACCCGGAAGTCGGTTTAACTCCACAATGTGTGTGTGACGTCACCCATTGGTACCCCACCCGGAAGTCAGCCTGATTGACAGGCCCAGCTCCCAGTTGGACGGGAGCTGGCTGGTAAAGGCTGCAAGTCAAAGTAGATCTGCGCTGGGGGAGGGGGCCGATTATGGAGGGGGGGGTGTTGATCCCAGGGGAGACGCAGGGGATTGATCGGGGGTTGGGCAAGGTGGGGGGGGGAGTCAATCCTGGGGGGCTGCATGCCTTGGTGGAGGGAGATCTGGAGTGGTGGGAGGATCGGAGGCCTGGCTGGTGGGATGCAGAGACCTCAGGAGTGGGAATTGAAGACCTGGAGGAGGAGTTGTTGAATCAGAGGCTTGGTGGAGGAGGTCGGAGGCCTAAGTCAGGAGGGGCTAATTGGAGGACTGGGAAAGGGAACGGAGATCTTGGAGGAATGATTGGAGGCCTCAAGGATGGAGGTCAGGGCTGGCAAGGGGAACAGAAGCTTCAGGATTGGAGAAGGAGATCAGAAGCCTGAGGGAAGGAGTGGGAGGCCTTGGGAGGTAGGTTCGGGGTGGGGGATGCTGGATTGTGGGGTGTTGCCCAGCCAAGCATGCTGGATCTAGGAGGCAGGGGTAAAGACCTTACTCCTGGATTTGCCAAGCCCTCATCCTCGATCTGCCTGCAGCCTTTGACACAGTTGACCACACCATCCTCCCCCAATGCCTATCTACTGTCGTCCAGCTGGGTGGGATTGTAGTCACTTAGTTCTATTTTTATCTATCCAAACGTAGCCAGAGTGTCCTCTGGAATATCTTCTCTTCTGGCTCCTGCACTGTTACCTCTTGTGTCCCCAAGGATCAATACTTGGCTCTATTTCTAACTTACATGATTCCCCTCGGTGATGTCATTTGAAAACACAGCATCAGTTTTCGCATGTACACTGACGACGCCCAGCTCTCCCTCACCATTATCTCTCTCGACTCCTCCACTATTGTTAAATTAACAAACTGCTTGTTCGATGTCCAGTACTGGATGAGCAAAAATTTCCTACAGTTAAATATTGGGAAGACCAAAGACATTGGGCTGCATTTTATTCTGGCAATGGGGGTCCTTGCAGGGGGCCAGAAGGCAGGGGGAGACCCCCACCTCAGCCCTCCAGCAGACCTTCAAAATCATTTGATGGCGGGCAGCTAATTAACTGCTTAGCATTGGTGACACTGTCCCTTTAAGGGGCGAGCTCCTGCCTCCAGAGCTGCTGGTCAATCGGGAGGCTGACAGCTCTGCAGTACCGCTGAGAGCAGTGGCCACTGCTGGTACTGCAGGTGGTCCTGCAGAGGAGAAGACTGGAGAAGACCCCGGGACAGCTGAGCGGGGATTGGGTTGTGGGGCCATTCAGGGAAGCCATGGTGAAGGGGTGGGGGGGCAGGCGTTGCTGAGGGGAGGTCTTTCCGGGTGTTGGGGGGGGTGATTTGCACCAGAGGGGCCCTCAGGGGTCTCTGAAATGCCCCCAAAGGAGGGAAACTCCTGCCCTCGCTAGGAGGCCACCAGGCTTTACCTGATGGCGCCTCCCTCCGGTGATGGGCCCCTCTGCCTTCCATAAAATTGAAGTGGGGTTTGGAAGAGGCCCTTAAGTGACCAATTAATGGCCACTTAAGGGCCTCAACTGGCCTGGGGTAGGAAGGCCGTTCTTGGCTTTCCCTGTCCTGGACAAAACAGCGGGGGGCCTGGACAATGTGGGGAACGGCACCCCCTGCCATTTTATTTGCCCCCCCCACCTCTATGCTCGCCTCGAAGGGCAGAAGAAAATTCTGCCCATTGTCTGTGGTCCCCAGTCTAAATTCCGTTCCCGAGCTACCAAATTCAGCCCTCTCCCTGGCAACAGTCTGAGGCTGAACCAGGCTGTTTGTAACCTTTGTCTCATATTTGACTCCCCAAGATGAGATTCTAACCACACATTCTCATCACTAGGTCCGCTTAATTCCACTGTCATAACATCGCCCAACTCCATCCCTGCCTCAGCTTATCTGCTGCCGAAACCCTTATCCAAGCCTTCCACTAGACCTGACTATTCCAATATTCTCCAGGCTGGCTTCCCACATGCTACCCTCCATAAAAGTGACATTATCCAAAACTCTGCTGCCAGTGTCCTTACTCGGGCCATGTCCCATTCACCCATCACCCCTGTGCTTGCTCTCCTACCATGACTCCTGATTAAGCCATGCCTTGAATTTAAAATTCCCATCCTTGTTTTCAAATCCATTCATGACCTTGTGACTCCTTTTCTCTGTAACCTCCTCCAGCCCCATAACCTTCTGAGGTATCTACCTTCCTCAAAAATCTGACCTCTTGAGCATCCCCAATTTTAATTGCTCCACTATTGGTTGCTATATCTTCAGCTGCTTGTGCCCTAAGCTCTGAAATTCCCTCTCGAAATCTCTGCCTCTCTACCTCTCTTTCCTCCTGTAAGATTCTCCTAAAAACCTACCTCTTTGATCAAGCTTTTGGCCATCTACCCTCATATCTCCTTATGTGGCTCAATGTCAAATTTTGCTTTAAGACACTTCTGTAAAACACCTTAGGACATTTTATTACATTATCGGTGCTATGTAAATACAAGTTGTTGTTGTTGTCATTATCTTACCAGGGATTGTTTTCACAGATCCTAGATGGCAGCTCGATCCTATCTCACCCCAACCCCTCCACCCTTCCATGATTTTCCACTCTCTCCTGCAGGCCTCCACACACTTCCAGCCTGCTTCGGGTGAAAGTCAGCATCGTGAAATGCTGATAAGGCTCGGGAGTTAAAATCTCACGATCCAGAGGGCCATATGGATCACTGCCCACGATTCTTGCCTTGAGTAAAAATCAATCCACTAGTGTCAGCATGAAGTAATTCCAAATCAGGCGCAGCAATATAAAGCTAAAGCTGAGTAAAACAGCTTTCATTCTGCCTTAAAAATATGCTTTAGCCGTCAACCTCAGAAGAGCTGTGACATGGTTATTTCCATATTAAAACTACTTTTTTCTAGAGTTTCTTGAAATCCTTATGTCTGCATACTCTTGGTTCAGGCATAACTTTTCTTAGAGTTATGTGTTTATAAGAATGCATCTGTGCAATAGAAATGCATTTAAGAAACCATCAGCTGTAAATATTTCAGAAGAGAGGTTAGCAAAGACAAGAAACAGAAATGCCACATTTTGCTTTTGTATGTTAGTGTAATATATCTGCTAAATACATAACAATGCAGTAGAGTATCAATGACATTGAGCAATATTAAGCCTAAAAATATCCACCTCACTTGCTTATAACCTGTGACTTTTCTAATATTTGTCAGTTCCGAAGAAGGGTCACTGACCTAAACGTTAACTCTGCTTCTCTTTTCACAGATGCTGCCAGACCTGCTGAGTGGTTCCAGCATTTCTTGTTTTTATTTCAGATTTCCAGCATCCGCAGTATTTTGCTTTTATAAAAATATTCAGTGTTGCTGAACACACAGGTTTAGGTTTTTTGCAGTCAACCTTGAAGTACAATTTTTCTTCAGAGCAGCAGCAATCAAGATAATGATCACTGTCCTATTTAAAACTAATGCTTTATTGATCCTGTCTTCAATGTCTCTGTATCTTGATGATTGGAGAGTGTTCTCATGTTAATTAAAATAAATTGATTCAGTCTTAGCTTACTTAAAATACAATTTTCCCCTTTTCTGCTCCTTTCCTTCCCTCCTCACCTGGAGTATCCTGTTGGGAGGGTGGGGTAGTTTCACAATCACTATGAGCTCTCTGCTACCATAGACAAGAGGCAGGCGATTCAACTCTTCAGAGCATCACTGTCAAACCAATCCTGTTTTTGCCTGATGTCCATATATGTACACTTTACAAGCGGTATCCTTGTACAGTGATCAGAAGTAGCAGGAGCTTTGCCTGATTTTTATTTCTTCTGCTGGGTTGAGGCTGTTTCTACTGCCCCATTCCAGTCCTAGCTGGAATCAGCTGACTCTACACAGACCAAGAACTGATCTTGGACTTGCCTGGTTTCCTGGTTTCCACATGGTGCATTTACTCATTGAGTGACCTTGAGAGCTCGAAAACACAATTCCTTACTTTGAAAAACCCTTGCAACCAATGAACTCACTTATGCTTCTGTAAAATATAATCTTTGCCTGTGAGTTTTGTTTTGTTATAATGCTTGCAAATACTAGTGTTTGAAGAGTTTATCGGATAACTTTATCGCATTAAGCAACTGTTCAGTAGACATCATACATGGCATATCATCAGAGCCATTTCCCAAGGCCAAGACACTAGACCTAAATATGCCTACTTACTGCAGAGCAATTGAGAATGGCTGCAAGGGAATTTCTGTTTGCTTGTGACATTAAGTTAGGCTCCAGGACAAATTAGCTTTCATGCTGATAATGTTCTGATTTTAGGCAGCATACTTAATGAATCCCTGCCAGCACTTCTCCAAATTCTTGATGCCTTCTCTCTGTAGGCTAACTGAAAAGTTAACTGCAGCATTTCTGAAAGTATTTCCTTTTCACTCATATGTTTTAAAGGGATAGACAGGGTAGATGCAGGTCAGATGTTTCCCCTAAGTGTATAGAACCAGGGGACACAATTTCAAAATAAGGTGGAAGCCACTTAAGACAGAGATGAGGAGAAATTTCTTTACTCAGAGGGTTATGAATCTTTGGAATTCTTTACCCCAGAGGGCTGCGGAAGCTCAGTCATTGAGTACATTTAAAGTAGAGATTGACAGATTTCTAAATACCAATGACATAAAGGGATATGGGAATAGTGTGGGAAAAAGGCATTGAAGTGGATGATCAGCCATGATCATATTGAATAGCGGAGCAGGCTCAATGGGTTGAATGGCCTACTCCTGCTCCTGTGTTCTTATGTTCCTATAATACCTCATTATCTGGCTACTAGCGAACAAGAAGGGACTAAATACCTTAAAATCGTCTATACTGTTCAAGGCAGTGGTTAAATAAAGAATACCTACATGGGCTCATTCCAGTTGCATCATTCATCTTGACTGCCTCCCTCTCCAGGTCAGTGCCTCATCTCCATTGCTTCCTTTCTTGGGTCTAATGGATCTCCATGCCAATTTTCACGAGGCTTTATTTATTGCTGCTATGTGCCAACTCTCAGTTTCTCCTCTGTACTCCTGCACCCCTTTTTTTAACCATTAACCTAGTGCTTTCTTAGCATTGCAGTGCCTCTCTCCACCCTCCCCTTTCCTGCCATGCCCTTTCCTCCTGCACCTATTGTCCTTATTCCCACTAGGAAGTGTAGTGACACTACCCAAACTCACTTCACACAGAACATTTACAACTATCAGTTTGAGCTGATTTGGATCCGGGTCCCAGAGGTTAATGGCCCATAAGCAACTCTCTGCACTATCTAGTTCCCACTCAATTGTATAGAAAGCTATTGGCTATTTGGAAATTAATTATTTTCCTTCAAATTCTAAAACATCCCTCTCATTGGGTGAAAAGAGTTTACATTTTTTTTTAAAGTTGCCTATTAATAAATAGAGATTTGAGCTCAATCTTACTCAGGATTGTTATCAGGGCAATAGGAAGTACTTGTAAAATTTCACACATTCTTTCCAAAAGTCGCTGTCTCTTTCACATCAACGGCTGGCCCCTTTCTATGTACTCGGAGGCATGGACCCCCCAAAAATCTTCAAGGTTTATATTAAAAGTGGTGCATTCTGGTTAATTTGAAGCACTTCCATATTTCACAATTGATAATTTTTTATTGAAAAGAAAAGGAAAGTCAAAGTTACATTTGGGTTTTCAACAGACCAATCAGCCCATCACCTTCCCGAAAACTACACCTACCTGCAACATACCTGTTCACTCCTACTCCAGTTCACAGAAGCACAGTACTGCCTCTGAACTCAGTTTACAGTGACATTGCATCCCTTCAGAGACACACTGCACTTAAATTCCATAGGGTTTCTCATGATCTCCTGCCATAATTCTGGCAGAACCTCCAAACAAAAGGCAGAAACCTAGTGTAACAAGGCTAAGACTGGTCTTCTCTGCATTTTTTGGGAGTTCTACTGGTGTCCTGCCAGAGTTATGCAGGAGATCAGGAGAACCCACATGGAATTTCAGGCCAATTTCTCTCATCCTCCAACCTGCCGAGGTTATGCAATTGCTATTTAACTTCCCTTGGGTCAAGCTGGCACTCTTCTGGATCCCCTTTCAACTGCAACCCTAGATCTTGGTGGCACTATTCTATCTCCTCCATTCAAGCTAACATTTTCCTTCCCTACCCCTTTGTTCAATCAGCCCCCGTTCAAGTTTGTAACCCTTATTCCCCCCTCCCCCACCACCTGCCCCCATCACCCAACATCCCCCGCCACCATACACGCAGACAATTTCCTTGCCTCCAGTTAATGCAGTCAGACCCCTCCAGCCGCACTTAGCTAATCCTGGCACCTTCCTTCCCATGTCTCCCCCTGTTTGAACTGGCACTCCAACCTCTTCATTCAAACTGGCATCCTATCATTCCCAGTTCATGCCAGTGATCTCCTGTCCTCCCTCACCATCCGCCCCTAATGCTAATGCTCTCCTTCCTCCTTAACTCACAACCCTGATCCTGGCTTCCTCTCTCTTCCCCAATCACCCAAACAATTGTTCGAGGCTTCCCCCAAAGCCGCACTCCTAGATTTTTCCTGTTCCTACCCCAAAATGCTGCTTCTGGCTCCTTCTAACTTTCTCCTCTCAAAGCCCTGCACCTAGCTTCTCCCCTCTTTCTGCTCCTCACTGCTGCTTTGAAGCTCTGCCCAAGTCTGGTTCGGCTGATAAATACCATTGGGTGGAGATACCTGATCTTATACAACTGCAGAATCATTTACAACAGCAACAATAACAGGACTTGGATGGGAGTGGCCTGGGACAAGGGAAGACCCTGGTCCCCACTGAGTTTTGTCTCTGCCAATGCAAGTCTCCTGATATCCTAATCAACAATCTTCCTTCAATCAACACAAAAAAAATCATGGTCAATGGTTGCCACATTTGGTTATATAACAGCAATCAGTACAATGCAGAGCCATTTTGTGGGAATGTGATTTCATGCTGTACAAATGAAAGCCTTCTTTTCTAAGTTGGCAATCATACAGAAAGCTAATGGACAAAATAGAAAAATTCACATTGGGAATATAGAGAATGATGGCCAATATATATTATAATTCAATCTGAACTAGTTTAAATCACAGTTTCGAGGTGGACGCAGTTATTATACTGCACACACCTTCCTGACTGGAAAAACCATAAGATTATTTGTTAATGTGTTTACATCGGCTGTCATGAAAATATAATAATCAAGTGAAACCTCATCAAAAGGTTGAAAACTATTTATGAATTGGAGTGTTTACATAAAGGTAAATCATTTTACTAAGCCAACAATCGAGCAATTTCTCCCTCAGAAATAAATTAAAATATTAAATTACACAATATGCATTTTTTTATACACTTCATGACTTATATGGAGGAGTAATTTTCAAAATATGTATTACTTATTTAAAGAAATTTTTCTTCAGGTTAAATGTCCAATGGAACCTCTGTATACAATTACTTGCACATTGATATTTCATCAATGTCTACCTATCACATTGTTGGCTTTTTGCTGGCATCCACTGTAGGCTTGTTTACCTGCTTTTTATCAGATGTGGTGGACAGTATTTTCTGGATTTACTCCCTGTTGGAAAGGGGGGACCATTTTTAGGTCAGGAACCTGAATGGTGAAGGAGGGGCCTTGACCAAGGCTCTTGCATCCTACCTCCGGGCTCCCTGACTAATTAGGGAGGGTGGGTGGGATGGCACATCCATTCTGTCAAAGGAAGGATTTCTAATTAAAGGGATCCCAGCATGGGTTACAAGGGCTCACTTGCACTTGGATTTTTGAAGCTGTAGCCACCAGAGGAAAGTTGCTCCCTGGGTCTCTCACTCTTACCTGGAGGTCCTGCTGTGGGAACTGAGGGGCTGCAGTGAGGTGAGCCCTCCCAAGGATGGGAGGAAGAGGACAACCTCTCCAACCAAGCAGGCATGGATGGAAGTGATCAAGGAAGTCACCAGCAGAAGTGTGGCCCCTCTCCAACCTGGAGACGGTGCACCAAGAGGATACAGGACCTCAGCAGGACATGACAGATGAGGGCATAACACTTCCAGGTGCCAAGCTGCAAAATCTGACTTGACCAGCATTCTCCTGCACAGCACTCCTCAGGTCAACTCATCTTGCAGCTACACTCATTACTTTCTCTGCAGTCACCTCACATCCCCATCTCAACAGCTAACACTCACCCTCAGCTTATTGCTCTCTTGCACCCATGCCTCACAGTCACCCTCCACAAATGGTCCCCTTCCTTCCTCTCCATATAAGCCATTATGAACATTCAAACCTCTTTTCTTTCTTTCCTTGCAGGTGAAGAGAGCACACAACTTGCTAACAGGTAGAAATCTGAGTGGGGTGCGGTGGGGTTGTGGGGAGGTTGGGGGGGGGTGTTGTTGTAAGGCCCTCCAGTGCCAGGCACCTTATCAGAAACTGGCAATGCATTCCCACCCGGTTAACTGGGAAGGAAGTCTTATTTCAGGAGGCTGCAGATGTCAGCAGTGATTTGTTGTAGGAGCCTGAGCCTCTGCGTTGATTTGGGGTGGGGGGGGGGGAGGGGGTCTCACCTCTTTCCAGCTGGATCTCAATGTTCGTTCCTTCTGCCCTGTGGAGGAACATGCAGCTTAGAAGAAGGCAGCTGGTGCTGCTTCTGGTGTTGCTCCTGCTGCTGCTGGAGCAGTTGGCAGTGTAGAGTCTTCTGTTTTTGCCCCTCAGGTGGAGCTGCAAAGCTGCTGTGGTGCCATGTTGAAGGTTGCCAGCAGGGAAGTGCAGCTGAAGGTGAGTGAAGTACTTTCCAAGAAGTTGGCAATCACCTGTCAAGCAGTGAAAGCACTCTCTGAGAGAAGTGCTGTGGACAGCAGTCTCACACCTGGTCATGGCTGGAGCTCTTCAGTTTCACTGATCAACACTTTCACAGCTTGTTAGTTTCACTGAAGAAGCTCTTCCTGCTGTGCACTCACCTCTTTGACCCTGGAGAGGTGCTGACACAGTGTGGAATCTGTGCACTGTCGGGAAAGAAGGAATTCATGGTTAAAAAGGCTCTTAATTGCATATTAATTGGATCAATTGCTTTCCTGCCAGACCCAAGGGGATTCCCCACCGGACTTGGAACCCGCCCTGGTGAAACCTGGAAGAGGGCGGGATGAGGTTGGGATCCTGACCCCATGTCAATTTCAGGGACTTTCCTATTATGCATACATAGGATTCTGCCTCCATTTGACTGGGAAAAGTCTGCCCAGCGACTAAAATGGACAGATCTACTTTAAAAGCAATACTAAAAAAAAACATTCTTTGTTTAAAAGGTAAACAAGCTTCTTCACAGAAATGATGCCAGCTTCAACAGCAGATGGCTGCAGGTTTGAGCCCTGGGGCAGTCACTGCCTGTCACTCAAAAACAGCATGGAACATACACTTGGGTAAGGCAAGTTGTCAAGATAAGATTAGTGCATTCTATAATAAATGTCCAGATTTCCCTGAAGTCGGGAAACAAAGTCTGTAATGAGCAAATCGCCATGGAGCTTAGTTATTCATGGAAGGAGAACCACTCTGAATGTGACATAGCAGAAGCAGCATTACTTTATCTTCCAAAGTTCGTTAAGGAAGTTGGAACTTGCAGAGAGATGATTCCTTACTGATCATGTAATCCTTCTCATGATAAAGCTGGGATTTCATGGTTTGCTGATGCACAGCACCCTACTTATTAATTCTAGTCTTTTTCCTCAACCTTTTAAAAGTTATTAAATTTGACCTTTTTTATTGTCTCTGAGAATGCTATCTAAATCCCTCGCCTGTGGAGTTTCCTTTCCTTTCCCAGTTGGAAAGCAGATGATCTCAAATCAGCATTCCCAACTCAATACCAGGTATTTATAAAGCATCCTTAACATAAAGAAACATCCCAAAGCATTTTGCAATCTGCTGCAGCTATCTGTCAGTTGCTTGACCAAATTGGGAAACTAATTGCACTGTGCAACTGAGTCCACATGAATGCCATTCTTTATTTTTGGTGCAGTGCATTTGAATATCAACGCAATAAAATATTGAAACCAATGATTTATATAATTCCTTGGCCCTGAGAAACAATCAGTTTTCCCACAGGTCTGTTCAATGTAATTTCTCTAAGTAATTCCTTTTTGGCCATTGAGCAAGAAGAGGTGAAGTTGCATATTTGTGAAAGGAGTTCATTCTTTCCAAGTTAGAAATGCGACACACAAAAGTCAGTTTTTTTCTGCTCCTACCCAAAGAGCTTTCTGTTATATTTTCTTCAGTTTACTAAAATGGACCAGGTCCGGAGGGACACAATGTTCAAATCTCTGGACAAGGGCGGGAAAAATGTACCCAACGTGGCCCTCATCCTGATGACCACCTTCGTGTGCGGCTGCATCAAGCTGTGTGTAGATCCCCAGTACGCAAACTCCAAGTGTCACTACGTGCTGAGGTTCTATCTGTCCCCGGTGTTGCGAAGGATGGGCCTGGTCACATTGCCGCGGAACGCTCCGTGCAGTTGGGACGTGCCGTACCACCTATCCTTCGTGGAGCAGTTTCTGCGGGAAAACACCTTTGACCACCGGTCCATCAGGCAGTGGTCTGCACGGAATGTCCTCAAGGCCCTACGGGAAAAGGAAACGGTGGATCCTGTCGGATGGTTCCCCGAGCAGACCGTCAAAGTCATTTGGCGGAATGCCTCATCACCAGAACTTTCAAACAAGCACCAAGACGTAGCTTGGCTGGTGGTGAGAAGGGCCCTCCCCGTCAGATCCTTCATGCACACCCGAAGTCTCGCCCCCTCCGCACAATGCCCCCGCGTTGGCTGTGGTGGGGAAGAGACGGTCGCCCACCTCCTCCTGGAATGTGCCTTTGCAAAGCAGGTGTGGAAAGAGATGCAGTGGTTTTTGTCAAGGTTCATCCCAAGCAGCTCTGTAACACAGGAGTCTGTGCTCTACGGGCTGTTCCCAGGGACGCACACCGAGACAAACATCAACTGCTGCTGGAGGACTATCAATTCGGTGAAAGACGCCCTTTGGTCTGCCCGAAACTTGCTGGTCTTCCAGCGCAAAGAGTTGTCCACCACCGAATGTTGCAGACTGGCACATTCCAAGGTCCAGGACGACGTGCTGAGGGACGCACTAAAGCTTGGGGCAGCCGCAGCAAAGGCTCAATGGGGAAAGACCACAGTGTAAGGTTCCCCCACCAAGCTGGACTGAGGGGCTGGATCCATGGGAAACCCCTCGAACTGTATCGTTAATATTCTCAATTGCTGTAAATGTAAAACTGTAATTGACATGACAATTGTGAAAAAGAAGGGTTGGGAAGGAACTCATGACAGTATTGAAGGAAACTGATCTCCCTTGCAATGTTTGTATTTTTTGGTGCTGTTTGGAAACTGTCTGGCAATGTAAATTTTACAGATGTTTATGAATAAAGTATATTTTGGAAATAAAAAAAAAAATTTTCTTCAGTTTACTCTGAGATTTTAAATATAATGGCAGTAAATTACAGTGAACTGTGTGTGACCCTGGTCTTTTACATTTTTTGCATATTCCTCTCCACATTGGCCCACTAAAGCTAACCTTTGATGTGTAATTACTGATACAGGGCTTCTGTGGATATGATGGGCCGAATGGCCTCCTTCTGTGCACTGCTATTTTTGATTCTTTGATTCCATCGCTGTTTATATTGGAGTGATTCTAAGTTTCAAGCCGTAAGTAATGTTTAAAATAAGGAAACTGGTAGAAAACAGTACATTTGCTCCCTAATTATATCGAAGTTTCTATTTTGGGTTTCTGTAAAACTGAGGCTGGAATTTTACATCTCCCCAAAGAGCGGTCTGGTGTCGTGGGGTGGGAGGCAATGCGTAAAATGGAGTGGGAGGCTGGGGGGACCCTTCCCATCCTGTCTGTCCCTTCTGTCTCCGCCGCCATTTTACATGGGGCGGTGGCAGTGAGAAACGGCCCGCCTGCCCCAGACCAATCAAGGCCCTTAGATGGCCAGTTCATAGCCCCTTAAGGGCCTCTGCCCGCCGCCACGAGGATTTTATCGTTGGCAGGTGGGCGGCTCAGGCCTGAGAAAAGCCACCTGTAAAAAGTAGGCGGCCTTCTGATGGCCTGGGGGGGAGGCACTGCTGATCGGGCACCATGTGCCCGACGGAGGGCCGCCCCTGATATCCCAACCACCCCCAACACCCAACACACCCCCGCCCCCACAATTGACCCCCCTTGCCTCGCCAGGGCCTGACTAATCACCATTGGCGAGGACCCAAAAACATACCTCTTTTCCGTCCTCTCCGTTATCTTGATCTTGAAGCTTGGTTACCCTCCCAGAAGTGGCCACCGCTCCCGGTGGCGCTGCTGGAACTAAGAGCTGCTGGCCCACTGATTGGCCGGCAGCTCCATCGGGTGGGTCTTCCTGCCTCAATGAGGTAGTCGTCCCGCCTAAGACCAATTAAGGGCGTGGGGACAGTAAAACCAATCTGGATACCCAGGCCGAGCGGAGGTGGGATCACCACCAACTTTTCGGTCGGTGGACGGCTCCCGTCCAACAAGCCTAAAGCTGTTGTCAAGCCTGATTCTTTAAGAAGTGTTTATGTGCAACTGAATAAAAGTGGTAAGATCTTGCAGCCTCCCATGCTATTGCTTATAGTGAGCCAAAACTATCACCCATCACCCTTGTCCTTACTAATGCCTCACACTTAACATTTTTATTCTTATCATTAAATTTTTCCATGATATTGCCTCTTCCTCCCTCCCTATTTTTGTAAACCATTCCAGCTCTACAATTCCCCCTGAAATCTCTGTTCTTTTGATTCTGGCCTCTTGTCCATTCGCCTATTGCTCCACCATCAGTAACTGTGTCTCCAGTCGTCCAGGTCTCACACTTCGGAATTGTCTCCCCACCTTCCTTTCCTCCTTTAAGTTCAGAATTTTGGCAGTTCAGGGCACCATATTTCAGGATAATTGTAAAAGCCGTAGAAAGGATATAAGGAGGTTTACCAGATTGTTACCAAGGATGCGGGACTTCAGTTATGAGGAGAGGTTGGAAGAATTTGGACTGTTTCCCTTGTGACAGAGAAGGTTAAGAGGTGACTTCATAGAGGTTTTCAAGATGATGAGAGGTTTTGAAAGCGTAGGTAGGGAAAAATGATTCCCTCTAGTGAGTGGATAAATAACCAGAGGTCATATCTTTAAAATAGTTGGCAAAAAATCTAGAGGAAAGATGAAGCAAAATTTTTCACTCAGAGAATTGTAGGGATCTGAAACGCTCTACCTGAAAGGGGGTGGAAGTCGATTACATAAATAGTTTTAAAAGGGAAATGGACAAGTGCTTGACATTAAGGAACCTATGGGGTTACAGACTAACAGTGAGGACTAAGTGCGACTGGTCTTTTAAACAGCCAGCACAGGCATGACGAGCCAAATGCAATGTCCCCTCTAATTTTTTTTTGTTGTGCACGGCCTATTCATTTAAGTGCACAGGACCTTTAAATTGTTTTGTGCGGCTGCACACACGAGGTAACTTAAAGCGGCTGACTTGTGCTTGGCGTGTGCGGGAACTTTCGGGCTGCTGTGTGGCCACGCAGCTTAGAGGGAACGTTGGCCAAATGCCCTCTTTCTGTGTGTAAGGTTCTATGATTCTATAAAGTACGTCCTAAAATCCATCTCTTTGTCCAAGCTTTCAGTCACCCCTCTCTATATTGATGTCTCTTTCTCAACACATGTCTATGAAGCATTTTAGAACATTTTCTACGTTAATGGCACAATATAACTGCAAATTGTTGTTACTTAGAATTACATTGAATCTTACAGTACAGAAACAGGCCATTTTGTGCAATATATCTGTGCCAGTGTTTATGATCCACAGCATAAAATAACTAATGGCTCCACATCATAACAGAAAAATAAAGAAAAATAACTTTACAGTTTGTTCTGTGTATGAAGTTAAAGAAAAAATTATTTTGATAAACCGTCATTACAAACCTTTTTGGTTTAGTAAGTAAATTTATTCAACTTAATGCACAGAGCAAAATAGATCCTCAGACAATTGCTTTACTTTTGAGAAATTTCTTGATTGCTCTAAAATTGGAATATACCAGGAATTGATGATAGCTTGATTAACATATTGTTCTCCAGAGCAACTTGTGTATCCTCAATTTCCTGGTATTAAATGTAACTTGCCTTTCTATATATTTAGTGTTATTTTGGGGCAGTAAACAAGGAGTTGTTAATTTATCGTGGGTATTTAGTATGCCAGGGTCTGTTTTACAAGGTAAAGCTTGAAAGCCTAAATAATCCCTTAATTATTGCCATTTGATTCGGGAAGGTGGATTGTGACATTAGCCGGAATTTTACACCTCCTTCACCCGGGAGTGGGCTGGGAGGCTTGGGGGTGCATTCCCAATGCCTAATCGCCCCAGTGCTATTTTACCAGTGGCATGGGAGGTGGCAAACGGCCTACCCGCCCCAGGCCAATTAAGGCCATTAAATGGCCAATTAATTGCCACTTAAGGGCCTCCTCCCACCACCACTGGTACTTTAGCAGTTCTTTAGCACTTCAGCACCTGAGGACGCCACCCAGTAAAACTGGCGGCCTTCTTGCAGGCTGGAGGTGGGGCCTTCCTGATTGGGCACCCTGTGCCCCACAGAGGGCCCCCTTAGCAGCATGGGCTGCTTCCACTAAAACTAGTCCCTTGCCTTGCTCTTTGACTCCAAACCCACTCGCCGGGGCCCAGCCGATTGACCCCGGTGAGGCCCGAACACCATTAACTTTTTTGAATGGCGACATCCATCATTCTGCTCTTGCTGGATGCAGTCCTATTAGTGACCACCACTCCTGGCAGTGCTGCTGGGACTGAAGAGTTGCTGGCCCTCTGATAGGTCAGCAGCTCTTGGAGGCCTGACTTCCTGCCTCAGAGGGATGGAAATTCTAACCAAGGCCAATTCAGGGCCTGAGCCATGCAGAATTTCAGCGTAGCTTCCAGCCTGGCGGAGGCGGGCCCCCTCCCTAACTTTCAGTCTGTGAGTGAGGTCGCCGACACAACGTAAAATTCTGGCCATTGTCTATTGCATTGGTTCTTTGTCAAATCTGAACATTTTTAGTTATATCCCTAATTTCATTCTTAATATTCTTTCCTAGCATAAAGGGTGAGCTTCAGCCTTTGCACAAGATATTAGGCCCAATTTTAGCTTGCCCCACCTGATGGAAATGGGGGTTGTGCAGTTAAAATGATCCCACTGTCTTCCTGCCTTGTCCCGATCTTAACCTGCTCTTTTGAGCAGGTGAACGAGACCCCTACAGGAAGCCATCAAGGTCTTTTTTTAAACAAACAAAATTGTGCTCATCCAATTATAAAATCATGAGCCATTATACCAAAGCTTGAAGGATTTCTAACAGTCATTGTATCCATTGATTAGTTAATATCCTTGAAGTGATTTAGTGTTATCTGTTATGGGTAGTCGAGGATCTGGAGTGCAATTTTCATTGTTTAATGCAGTTTCTCTACAGCCTAAAAGCAACATCAGTTCACCCATTATTGCAATAAAACAAATTTATAAAGCAATGTATCACATATTATATACTTATTGAACTGAAGGATATAGCCCTCACAGACATGGTACTTGTAACACTATTTACTTACCAATTTACAAAACTTGCTTTAGGTGCAAATCATTTTTATTATTCCTTTCCAATTATTTATATTATAAAATATTTAATTATTTTATAGTGGATTTGCAGCATTTTCTTAAGATGCAAGTACTTTATTTAAAATTTTCTTCTGCTGTGTCAAAACATGCCTTTTTCTCACTTATTTATATAATTATAAAAAGGTATTAGGGATTGAGTTGCCATAACTTGGTTGATTGAAAGATTTGTTGGCATGCTGTGTTTGTTCCGTTTCTCTGGGATTTCTGCCAATCCATCATTAAAGTTATGTTGGGTAATCAGATTAATACACATGGAAATTCAGCCTGATAGTTTTTTTCCTTTCATGGCATTTTAGCTCTTGGTGAAGAGCTTTTTTTGATGAAGCATTGGCTAGGTATTTCCCATACCTCTGTCTCCAATGACCATTACCCATCCCATCATCTAGGTCTGGATGACTGACTCTGGCTGCAATTTTCATTGCAAGCATTACATAAATGTCCCCCTCTCACTTCACTGTAACCTTCAAAAACCTCAAAACAAGCTCAAATCAAAAACACTTAGCTCAGAATTTTACTCTAATGCCTTGAATGATATTAAAAGCTGGACCCCATCACTTCTTCTGAACTGCTATTTCTGATATTCCAGCCTGATTTGACACAATCTGTGTATTATAGTTCACAATAGCAAAGTAAAAACTGCAATGTCCATGATGTACCTGTATCTTTCACATCCAGAGTTCCTCCACAGTAGCGAGAGCTCCATTTCTGTCTAGTTTTCATAGGTTTTTGGTTTTCCTCATACTCTCTGGATATTTTGGAGCAGAATGAAAATAACTCCCAGAATGTGCCCCGTCTCTTGTTCTCTCATATACATGCATGTACATATAGCAGATAGAAGAGCAGGCATTGATTAATTATTAATTTACTTAATAATTACTTTATTTACATGACTTAATTTCATGATCTGTTTTTGTATTTTTTGACTAATTTTAGACTTGTTCCAATTCAATCAGTCAGGCATATGGTGTCATTCCAGCAGACTTAGAATATTGCATGGAATTCTGGTCGCCACACTACCAGAAAGATGTGGAGGCTTTGGAGAGGGTACAGAAGAGGTTTACCAGGATGTTGCCTGATCTGGAGGGTATTAGCTATGAGGAGAGGCTGGATAAACTAGGATTGGTTTCACTGGAACGACGGAGGTGGAGGGGCAACCTGATAGAGGTTTACAAAGTTATGAGTGGCATGGACAGAGTGGATAGTCAGAAGCTTTTTACCAGGGTGGAAGTGTCAGTTACTAGGGGACATAGGTTTAAGGTGAGAGGGGCAAAGTTTAGAGGGGATGTGTGAGGCAGGTTCTTTACACAGAGGGTGGTGAGTGCCTGGAACCTGCTGCCGGGGGAGGTGGTGGAAGGAGGTATGATAGGGACATTTAAGAGGCATCTTGACAAATACATGAATAGGATGGGAATAGAAGGATACGGACCCCGGAAGTGCAGAAGGTTTTATTTTAGACAGGCAACAAGATCGGCGCAGGCTTGGAGGGCCGAATGGCCTGTTCCTGTGCTGTACTGTTCTTTGTTCTTTGTTCTTTGCTTGTTCAGTAACAAACTGCTGTCGATTATAGAGAATAACCTCATTTTAGTGTATATGCTAACAGCAAAAGGGCAATTGTGTACAATGCACAAAACCAAAGTGGAGTTCTAATCCAAAATAAACAGAAAGGTGAATAGATCAGTTATTGAGAAATAAGGCTGAATAAATGTGTAATATGCTACAGTGAGTGTATTATTGTAACAAACCCAGGACCTATGCTGGTGTTTCCTCTTAGAGTAAGCAAATAAATTAATCACTCACTCTTTTAGAAGTAATAGTAATTTACTTTTCCCGATGCGTATAAATGCACCGGCATTTGTGGGTATGGTAACATAGTGCTTATATTATTGGACTTGTAATCCAGAGACCTAGACTAATAATCTGGAGATGTGAGTTCAAATCCCACCACGTCAGTTTGCGAATTGAATTCAGTTCATTAAATAATTCTGAAATAAAAAGCTAGTATTAGTAATGGTGACCACGAAGCTATCGGATTGTGGTTAAAAACTCAACTGGTTCACTAATGTCCTTTAGAGAAGGAAACCTGCCATCCTTACCCAATCTGGTCTCTATGTGACTTCAGACCCACAGTAATGTGGTTGATTGTTAACTGTCCTCTGAAATGGCCTAAGCAAGCCACAAAGGCAGCTTACCAATATGTTCTCAAGGCAATTAGGGATGGACAATAAATGCTGACACTGCCAGTGATGCCCACCTCCCATAAGTGAATAAATAAAAAGAATTGCGAAATAATAAATCAGAAAATATAAGTAAAATGGTTCATTTACACCACCATAAAAAATAATAAGAAAATTAGTTATCATAGCTGTTAATTTGTAAATTAAGTCAGGCTTGCAAGGCATCTTAAATCTATTGCAAAAAAATTGACATAACATGCTTCATTAATAAACACATTAGCACAAAGTCATAAATGACATAACCTACCCAGTGTCAACATCAAGCACTCCAAGGACAGATATAGGACAGCCTCCTACAGAGAAAAACTCCCTCTGCTGCAACCATGTGCCTTAACCTCAACCTCACAGTTTACTCAGTTATTCACAAAGATACAGAGATAATGAGAGTTGTAGCTGAACTTTAAACACTGTGTAAACAGACTTAATAATCAACAATGGAATTTGGATTCTCTATGTGTTTTAAAAACAAAACATTTTAATTTTAGTTCTTTTTAAATTATTTGTATTGTTTCAGTATTTGTGATTGTCTTACAAAATATCTGCCGTAGGTTACAGCAGAGGATTTCAACTTCTCATCTTGAATCCAGAACACAAGGAAGAGACAGAATGGGGTGCATATGTTTAAACACTGCACCTCGCTTTAGTGATGCTGCCCTGGATGTGATGCTGGGGGCTGTAAGGGCCCAAAGGAAGACGCTGTTTCCCAATGACAGGAGAAAGAAGCCTGCCAGTGAAACTAGAAAAGTGTGTCTGGAGGTAGCAGAGAAGGTTAGCAGCAAGGGTGTGATGCAACACTCCTGCTTTCAATAGTTTAATGACCTAAGCAGGGCATGAAACATGAGTATAGTGGCACATTTAATTACATCCTGGTGTGTGAATCATGCCAACCCTCTCACTCTTCCTTCTCAAGTCTACTCCAGCACATCACCTCACAAGAATGTACCTTGAAGATGCACCCATCCTTCTTATTCAATGCACTGCCTCAGATTCCCCATCTGTCCACTTATCACTGGAACTCACACTCACCCTTATTCACTGTCATGCTTCTCCCTCCTAGTTGCCCTCAACAAATGTTCTCCATCCACCTGTCCACCTGTTCAGCACATGCCATCACTCTCACTCACAGATTTCTTCTTTCCCTTCTTGCAGGAGAATAGATCTAAAAACACAAGGGAGAAACACTGACGTGCTGAAGGTAGAATTAGTTCAATTCGCAGAGGCATCAATTTTCCTTTATTATGGTGGAGATCTTTCTTTTCCTCTCCTGTGTCAACAAAGAAAGCTTTCTCAATTCACAGCTGCAAAGGAGGAGGCACTGAACATCACAGGAGTCTCAGCATGCCTGGCTATTGGAGATGGAGAGATGGGAGTCTCCCAGCTACCTGGTGACAGAATTAAATATCAGACAGCCACTTGGCTACATTGACTTGATGTCAGGAGCGAGTGGAATTTGATCATGTGCATATGGATCATTCAAAACATTTTTACCTTAACAGCTTTAATTCTTGTCTTTTATCTCCCACAGGGCCTGCAAACATCTCACAAGAGGTGGGGCAGGAGGACGACGATGACTCCTCAGAGGAGGTCACACACTCTGAGGATGGGTCATCACAGACTTATGCAGACCATGCACCAGCTCAGATACTCACACTTCAGTGGGACCAGTTTGATTTTCAGCGAGTGACTGACACATCACAAGTGAGCAAGAGCAGATAGTGGAGATAGGGACAACAGTGGAGAATCGGCATTAGAAGCTCCAAGCTCTGTTCAGATGGATTCATATGCTGTATCTCAGCGGCCATCATCATACAGGATAGAGCAGCAGCAAAGAATGTGCAATGTACTGGCAGACATTCCAGCCGCATTGCGCACACTTCCAGAAAGATTGGAAGAGTCCATTTTGAACATAAGTTGCAGGCCTTTGCAATAATGTCTTCCTCCATGGAAAGAGTGGCCACATGAATGGAGCATCAAATGCAGCAATCAAGTGAGTGCATTCAAGCCCCCACCAATGATTGCACACTATGGCTTGAATTTAATGAGCCCACTGCTGTTTCTGCTCAGCCCGTGGCAGCCGCCCCAGTGTGATTATGCGGCAGCCGTCTCTTTAGTATAGGGGAGGCACGGGTCCCCCCAATCACGTGTCAGATGCTGAAGGCGAGTCGTTGATTATGGCCTCTGATGACTCCGGTGTTCGTGCCCTATTTAAAGGCCTACCAGTCCTGCATTCACTCCTGCCTTGGAATCATTTGCAGCTATGTGCAGCCTAAAATTGTCTGACTGGTTCCTGCACCACCCCCACCCCCCACCGCACCTCCCGAGGAGGGAAAAAGATGATGGCCAAGACAAGACACAGGGTGGCCTCACAGTTCAGTGATATTTCCCTGAAGATTCTCCTTCAGGCTGCAAGGGAAAGGGAGGAGATTCTCTTCCTCCACGATGGGAAGAAGAGGTCCTCCCACCTGACCAAGCAAGCTGGGGTGGAGATGCATAGGAGGTCAGCAGCCGTGGGGGTCATCCAATGCGATATTGTCCAGCATAGGAAGAGGGTCAATGACCTTCTGCAATCTGCCAAGGTGAGTGCTCCATACCAGTAATCTTTTTGAACATTGCATGTGACTACGCAGGAGATTGCACAAAATGGGGAGGGTAACAGCACTGCGGCTTTGACTGAGTGGCTCGAGTTTTATTTCATCCTGACAGATGGATGGCTGCCTCTCGGCCACAGGCCACCTTGCTTCATAGCTCACCGCCCTTAACTCCCATGACAGTGAGTGTCAGCATGAAAGACATCAGAACCCCCGGTAGGGGACGAGGGGCTGACATGAGCAGAACTATCACGTTGATTTGTATGCCATTCTCTACTATCTCCATCCTTTCTCTTGCAGGAAAAGAGGACGCATATAGGAGGGAGATGACCCGGACTGGCAGAAAATCCCAGATCTGTGTCCACTCAACTCTGCCTAGGAAGAGGCCTTGGAGCTGGCGGGCACCCAGGGCAGCTGTACTATCTCGGACAGGGAGACTGGAGTCCACGTGCAAGAGACTGAGGCTTGACTCCCGTCGGCATGCACATTAATGTTGGAGACCTACATCACATGTGGTTGGCATCAGGAGATCTGCGCAGACTAACCCACATATGTTTGTGTTCTCTCATGCAGGTTGGCATGTGCACGGGCCCGCAGCCACATGGGGATAATCATCCACCTCTGAGAGGGATGACTACTCAGAGGATGCACCACCTCATGACTCTTTTACACCCTCCATCAGCGCAGTTACTTTCACCTCGGTGGGTACCTGTTTGGCATTAGAATCAGGGTCACATGTTGGCGAGAGCACCACACATGCACCCGAGCCTCTGGCTGAGGCTGAGGCTGAGACAGCTGAGGCCTCTGACAGTCGGAGGACTGTAGATGGCCAGGCTCATTCTGAGGCCCAGGCTAATGTGGAGCCTCTGGTGCCGACAGCACGGGACAAGCTACAGCTGCAGAGAGAGATCAAGTAACATCTGGCGGCGATGCCAGAGGTCATGTGCATCCATGAGTGGATGATGGAGGAGTCCATCCATGCCATGACAGCTGTCATATTTCAGGCATGTAAGTGCATGGATTCCTCAATCAAGAGGTTGGCGACCCTCATGGAGAGCCAGATCCCACATATGCCTGCAGACATGCACACAATTATCTTGGTCATGAGCGCAACGCCGCAGTGGCAAGGTTAGAGAAGGAACAAGAGCCTGGGTCCTGCTCCAAATCCTGGTCCTTCTTTGGTGAGCAGGTAGCCTCAAGTGAGCCTTCAAAGGGCAGAGGAGAGGCTGTGCTCCACATCTGGTGGCCCCCTCAGGGATCTCCAAGTGTGGACACTGGCTCCTCAGCCTGTCTGCCAGTGAGCCCAGCTCCAGCACCCGCATTGCCTGAGGAGAGTCCTGCACTAGTCCAGCACACCTACAGGCAGCCAGGGCCTTCCAGACCTCAGGCAGCCAGAGGACATCCGCCAAAGTCATCACAGGCCAAGGCACAGCCTGCCTCCAGCACAGCCGCTGGGATGACAATACATAGGAGCACCTGCAAATGTATTAAGAAGACCATATAGTCACACTTTGGGTCTCACGGATGTAGCATATATGTTTTATGGTAAATTATTAAAATATCCTTTGTTTCAATGATTATGCCTCATTGTCTGAAAGCCATGTGCCATTATGCTGTAATTGTAAGCTGCTGACCTCCCCCTTCCCCCTTAGGGCAATGCCAATGTGATCACAGCCCTCATTAATATAGTCTCCCATGGTCACTAGCGCACATTGCAGCCACTAGCAAGGCATGGACCACAAATGAGACAGAGGCGACAGACTTCAGGCATTACGGTGATGTTACGAGTGTTCCCTTTTTTTTAATTTTGAGAATTTATGTTTTAAAACTGAAAAGGATTCCATAGATGCTGGAACTTGTGTTTTGTTTAAAGGAGCTCACCAGAAGGTTTGGACTGAGTTTGAACTGCAAACAGTTACTGGAAGGCAACTGTTTTCAAATAAAAACCCATCAGGCGTTGTTTTTGACTTGGAGAGATGTTTACAGAGGAGTGATAGGCCAAGACTTATAGACATCAGGAGACTTGACTTCTGGAAAGTTTTGGTTTCAATCTGAACTGTTAAAAAAGCCAGTTACTTCTTGCCTGCCAATTCTCTCTCTCTTGAAATAAACCCTGTGTTTCCAATGTGGCAGTTTCCTATTTCCTCCTATATTTGAGGAACCCCTGCATGGTTGAAGGAACCTTTGCATCAAATGTGTGGGAACTGAAACCTTTGTTGCGGCATTTCTGCTGTAAGACTTAGTTGGAGCCTCTGTAACTGCATCTCTTGGAAAGCCTACCCAAACTGATGGTCAACATCACCTGGCAAGAACTGTTCTAGGACGATCCCATTGACAGCCATCAACGCAATTAGGATGCCTAACCAAAACAAAGCACATTTTTTCATACCTTCTTTTCAGTCTAGGTGATTTTTTATTTCTTCTAAATCTTTGTAACAGCTGTAAACAAAAATCCCTTTTATTATTTTCATGTTTAACTGGTGTGTATGCATGTGTGTGTGTGAGGTCTAGGATAAATAAGGGGCTTTAATAGTTCAATTTGTGTGTATGTTTTACTCCATATTGGTTAGGACTAGGTTTATAATAAACTGCTAACTTTGTTTTTTATTAAAGAAACTTGGTTGGTTTGTTTTATTCTGGGAAAAATAGAATATATGATTGTATCGGGAAGTGAGAAAATTTAAATATATGTTGTGGCCTGTGGAGAAATGGGACGAGAATAAACAGTGTACTCCTCCTGCCTCGGTTGTAGCAGTGAGTCTTTATTTCACTAACCAGGAGGTCTGTAAATGAATCATTGAGGCTGTGTCTTGCCTCTTTCGCACATTACTTCACCTGTCTGGCCTCCTGCCTTGGCACCTGAGAATGTGCCAATTCTGTTGGCAGAGTCGCAGATGGACCTCAGAGTCTAACCTTAATGATGGACCACCCTCTGTTCCAGCAGCGTAAGAAAACTGATCCATCACACAGTAGTTTGCCATCCCTATATTGACACCACTCTCCCCAAACCCACACTTAACCTCCTTGCAGAGCCCCCAGGACCCCAGACCCCATTGCAGAGCCTCCAGAACTTTGGACCCCTCCTTGCAGAGCATGCAGAAACACAGTCCCACAATGGCCAGCAAACCCCTCTCTTCCATGATGCAGAAGTGCTCAAGGCTGCCTACCCATAGTGGCAGCGAGGCCTCTCACCTCAGTGCTGCCAGGTCCACCCGTCGGGAATCCGGAGGCATGTGACTACCGCCTGACATTCACAGAATCGTTTACCTATCATTAAATCTCTTACAATTATATTTTAATGCATGTAAATTGCCATTTCAGAAATTTAACATCGGTTCCTGTTGCATTGCAGTGGCAATGTCGACATTGTCCTTTCCTGCCGCTGACAAAATCCAGAACCAACGTCACAACACCAGATTTCCGGGCGGATGGTTGCGTTGTGATTCTCCATCCGCCCACTCAATCACACCCACCCTTGATGGCTACCTTAAATTCAGCCCCATGAATAACACCTTTAATAGAATTCATGAAACCCAAACCTTGGACATTCATCGCTCCACTGATCTGCAGCAAAGTGCCCTCCAGCTCATTGCGAGCAAGGAATTGCAGGTCAGCATGAGAGGGATGATGGTGAAAAGCGACAGGGAACTGGAGACTCGGCTCAACACACTTCCACTTCTCACCCGTTTCCCACCTACTTGCCTCAGTCCCGATGGCTGAGTCTGCTCCTGCATGACTGTAGGTGGAACAGTCTTTGGCAGAGGACGTTAGCCAAGAACATCTTCGCAGTCAAAGCAGGGATCTGAGCAGCCTGCCTCTACCTCTGCTGCAGCCACAGGGGCTGCACCATGTAGAAGTGCCAGGAAGAAGAAGAGTAAAGATTTGTAATTGCACAAGAGTATACACATGGGTGTATTAATAAAATATTAGAATATTAAGTTTTTGTTTAATTTTTGAGCCATATAAATATAATTTCTTTCCACCACTTTCCTGTGATGCCTATTTTTGGTTGCTGCCTGGCAAGTGGCCTTTTCACTTGAGATGGATATTAAGATATTGTTATGTACAGCTGGTAAAGGGTGTGGGTAGTTCCCACTGTTCACCTCCCAACTGACTACAATCATGTTTTGTTTAATGATGATGAGTTAGCCCCGAGTGTTTTACTTGCCAAATAAACAGACAGTGACAGGTTTTCTTCTAGGTTTAAAACAGAAGATTAAATATTAACAATATTCATTCCCCAAAATATTTGCAACACCACTCACACACTCATTCACTCTCATATGCACTCTCAAGAGAAGCTAGATAGAAGGCAAAGGGTAGGAGCTCAAGGTGTGGTAGGTGTTCATGGTTTACGGTAAACCTATTGAATCGTCTAAGTAGAACAGTCTTTTTTTAAAGGTGTTGGCATGAGTTGTTTGTAGTCTTGACTTCGAACATAAGAACTAGGAGCAGGAGTAGGCAATTCAGCCCCTCGAGCATGCTCTGCCATTCAATACGATCATGGCTGATCTCATCTCGGCCTCAACTCCACTTTCCTCCCCGTTCTCCATAACCCTTCAACCCATTTCTAATTTAAAATCTGTCGACCTCCTCTTTAAATTTACTCAATGTCCTGGCATCCACCGCACTCTGGGGTAGTGAATTCCACAGATCCACGACCCTTTGAGAGAAGTAATTTCTCCTCATCTCCGTTTTAAAACTGCTACCCCTTATTCTAAAACTATGACTTCTCATTCTAGATTGCCCCACAAGAGGAAACATCCTCTCTATATTTACTTTGTCTATCCCCTTAATCATCTTATATACCTCAATTAGATCTCCTCTCATTCTTCTAAACTCCAGAGAGTAAAGGCCTAAACTGCTCAATCTCTTTTCATAAGACAAACCCCCCATCTCTGGAATCAATCTAGTAAACCTCCTCTGAACCAACTCCAATGCAACTACATCCTTTCTCAAGTAAAGGGACAAAAACTGTACGCAATACTCCAGGTGCAGTCTCACTAATGCCTTGTACAGTTGCAGCAACACTTCCCTACTTTCATACTCTATTCCTTTAGCAAAATTCCATTTGCCTTCCTTATTACCTGCTGTACCTGCATACTAGTTTTCTGCGATTCATGCATGAGGACACCCAGATCCCTCTGCACTGAAGCACTCTGAAGTTTCTCTCCATTTAGATAATAATTTGCCTTTCTATTCTTCCTACCAAAATGGATAACCTCACACTTATCCACGTTAAAATCCATCTGCCAAATTTTGGCCTATTTATCTAATCTATCCATATCCATTTGTAGATTTCTTATTTCTTTATTGCAATTTACTGTCCCACCTATTTTAGTGTAATCTGCAAATTTGGCTATAGTACCTTCTATCCCTGCATCCAAGTCATTTATATAGATTGTAAATAGTTTGGGCCCGAGGACCGAACCCTGTGGCACCCCACTAGTTACATCTTGCCAACCAGAAAAAGACCCATTTATCCTGACTCTCTGTTTTCTGTTGGTTAGCCAATCCTCTATCCAAGCTAATAAATTGCCCCTAACCCCATGTGAACTTACCCTTTGAGTGGCACCTTATCAAATGCCTTCTGGAAGTCCAGATAAACTACATCTACAGGATCCTCATTATCCACTTTGCTTGTTACAGCGTCAAAGAACTCTAGCAAATTAGTCAAACACGATCTACCCTTCATAAAACCATGCTGACTCTGATGGATTGCGTTTTGACTTTCTAAATGTCCTGTTATTACTTCCTTAATAATGGATTCTAACAATTTCCCAATGACAGATGTTAAACTAACTGGTCTATAGTTTCCTACTTTCTGCCTCCCTCCCCTTTTGAATAAGGGCGTTACATTAGCTTTTTTCCAATCCACTGGAACCTTTCCCGTATCCAGAGAATTTTCGAATATTATAACCAATGGATCCATTATCTCCACTGCCACTTCCTTTAAGGCTCTAGGATGCAGGCCATCAAGCCTTGGGGACTTGTCTGCCTTCAACCCCAATAGTTTGCTCAGTACTTTTTCCCTAGTTGACGTGTTGTAGATTTCTGGTGGTTAAGAATTGAGATTGGAGGTGGCAGTCACTTTCAGTCCTCTGAAGTATGGAATCAGCAGCAGGACTGCTTCTTGTTTAGTCTGGGTCTTTTCACCGCCCTTTGCTGGACTCCTTCTGTGAGATTGTTGTGATCTCTCTCTCTCTCTCTCCAGAGGGTTGCCTTTTATTTCAAAATCCATCAAATGAGAGTCTTTGTTAGTTGACACCTGGCCCTCTCCCCTGGTGTGATCCCACAATGGACCAGGATGTGGAATCCATGGCCATCCATTAATGTCTGGAAGAGCATAATCTTGTTATGATGTGGTTACTTCACGCCATCTTTGTTTCAAAAGAACCCATTCAATTCAGGATCGCTTGATGGTTTCAGGATGGGTGTAATTGACACCTCTTAGTCTGGAATGTATCCTTCTGTTCCTTTGAGACAGTGAGACAGTTTGAATATACAGGCCAAGTCAGCTGAGTTTCGGGGGTCATTTTGCAGCACATTGACCACTTTTAAAGCAAAAGTCTATTTCAAAGATATCACATTGAATAAAGTTTGTATCTTAAAAGTAGGAATATGATATGTCTTTACTGGGCATGATAACATGCATTGACGCCGAGCAATGTGGGGGCTTGTGAAAGAGATGTTTGATTGTTTGCAGGTCTGCTTTGCGTTGGGAAGTGGGTGGGGAAGTGGCTTTTATATGTGGTTGTCAGATGGGTGGACTGCTGGAACCTATGTGAGCCTTGCAATAATGAGAGCCTCCTGGCAATGTGTGCCAATGCTGGTGCCTTGTCTGCATCATGGTTTGCCTCCTCCTCCGATTCGTCTGAAGAGACTCTGTGCTTTGTGTCTTGTTCCTCTCCCAGGTTGAAATTTTGCTGCTGTGCAATATTGTGCAGAGTACAACACACCACAACCATTCTGGAGATCCTGACTGGTGTGTATTGAAGAGCACCTCCAGAATCTGTCCATGTACCTGAAATGCATCATAAGCATGACGATGGCTTGCTCAATGACACATCTTATTTTCATATGGCTTTCATTCTCTCACTGCTGGGCTTCATTGGTTTGTGTCATCAGCCGTGTTATAATTGGTTAAGGAATGCCCAAGCAACCAGCCAGTACGTCTGCTTTGAGGTGCGAAGAGATCAGGAATGGTGGACTGCTGCAGGACGAAAGCATCATGGCAGCTGTCTGGAATTCTTGTTGCACATCTGCATGAAGAACTTTTTTGTGGTTTCACATCAGCTGAACGAATTGATCGAATGGAAACCCTTACAGTTCACGAATTCTCCTGGGTGATCTAGGGGAGCCTTAATTGCCACATATATGCAGTCGATGTGTGGAAAGCTGGCTAAAGCTGCAAACCCAAGCACTCACTCACTTTGACTGGCATCATCAGTGGCAAATTTGGCACAATTGGCTGCCCTGGCAAACACCATCAGTCGCCTGCCTTATGCATCTGTGGGCAACAAACTGTGAGATTCTGCAAATGTCATCAGCACAGCTCTGGAAGGGGAAAGAAGTTGATCGAAGTTGTGACTTTGACAACCACTGGTAAAACCTGGCTATGAAGTCTATTTGGCAGTCGGTCTTGTTCCAGATGGTTGCCACCATCTGATGCGAAACCCTGAGCCTCCCGAAACACTAGTTCTGACATGTCAAGGAAACTTACCCTCTGCCTGTACACCCTTTGTCATAGTAGTGCCTTCTGCAAGCTGCAGCTCTCTGCTTCCCACCACTCTCCTGCGGAGCAACAGGTCTGTGAGCAACTGGCTGTTGTTGCTCCTGTTTCTGCTGGTTCTGCTCCTGCTGCTGGTGCAATTGATGTTGTGTTACAGACAGGTGGAAAATGATAGGGATGATTTCCACTCTTCACCTCTCAACTGACCAAAGACAGTGACCAGAATTTTACACCCCCAACCCCAGGAGTGGGCTGAAGGCAGGGGGAGGAGTGAAAGGTAGGGGGAGGGGGTTGCCATTCCCATCATCTACCCACCCCCGCTACCATTTTAACAGCAGTGGGGGTGGTTGAAATGGCCTGCCCACTGCAGGCTAATTGAGGTCCTTGAGTGGCCAATTACTTGCCACTTAAGGACCTCCTCCCGCCACCAGCACCATCCGGGAACTTCAGTATCTGAGGAGGCCACCCAGTAATACCAGTCGGCTTACTTCCGGGCCTGGGGGCGGCAGGGGGGGTGTGGGGGGGGGTGGTGCCTTCTGATTGGTCACCCTATGTCCCACAGAAGGACCCCCCAGTTCACAAGCCTCTCCTGAAGGAGAATCTCCCCTCATCCTCCTGAACGACTCCCACCCCTCTCGCCGGGCCCCAGCCGATTGTCCCCGGTGAGGCCTGAAAACCCATTCACCTTTATGGAGGCTGTTGTCCCATTTGGTCCTCATGCAGTCCCAGCTTGGTGCAGTCCCAGCACATCTGGTGGCAATGCTGGGACTGAGGAGCTGCTGGCCCTCTGATTGGCCATCTGCTCCTGGAGATGGGATCTCCTGCCTCAGAGGGGCAGAAGTCCTGCTCGAGGCCAATTAGAGGCCTGGGACACGCAAATGCGCTGCGTGGCTTCCAGGGCCAGCTGAGGCAGGCTCGCCCCTGATTTTAAAGCCTGTGGGTGGGGCCTCTGCCACCATGTAAAATTCCAGCAACTGTGTTTTTATTAGAATTGTGTTTAACCCTTGAGCATTTTAATGTTCAATAAACAGACAAATGACAGGTTTTCTCATAGGTTTAAAGAAAGATAAATGTTTATTAAACAATATCCAAGAGTATTTGCAACTTCACCTACTCACACACGTAATCATGCACACACACAAGAAAAGATGGAGATTAAAAGAGCGCATGCATTTAGGTCTGATGGTTTTAAAAAAGAGTCAAACTTTGGAAAGTTTCAGGTGGATGGATGCTTTGCTGCAGACTTCTTTGACTAAATCTCAGTCACAGTACAATGGAAAAGATCCTGTTACAATTTCTCAGGTAGGGAGTTTCAAGGACAACTTTTGTCTCTGCCTCTAGGTAATTTAAAGATGGTATTCTGACAGGGCCCTTTTTCTTGTTGGAACGGATCTCTCTTCTTTCTGGCTTTCTGCACAGAAAATGTCTCTTAATAGAAGCTCCTTATTAGAGTCTTGGTTTCTGTCAGGTGACCAAAGTTGCTCTTCCATTGTGTGCTTTTTCACACCCATTATCCTGAGTTTGAGTTTGGAGTCTCCATGTCTGCAAAGTCATTGTTAGCTCAACTTGTTGAAGAGGGGTAGCCATTAACATGGAATTGGCCATTTACATTTCTAATGCTTTCTTCAAACTTGACCAGATATGATGATTGGTTCAGGGTTCCAGCACTTACCATGTGTTTTTGCAATACAGGAGAGGTCACCTGACCTCTTACTCCATCTTGCTGTGCAGCAAAAGGTGTCCGTTTTGAGTTCAATTCATCAATTCATTTTATAGTTCATAATTTCTCCTTGCATGACATGCCATTGGTCACCTTGGTCCTCATTTGAAGTCCAAAGTAAAACGGCATAAGTGGCATCCACACTGATCTGATAAATCAGAGCTCCAAAGTGGAGTTCGGACGTATAATCCTCCAAAGTTTTGAAAGCCACCTCTAAAATTATGAAAGCAACTTCTCAGCACAAGTACTTTGAACAAAGCCTTTCACACAATCAAACAAGAAATCAGCTGTGTCAGTACTTCTTGACAACTTTTCCTCTCTTGTCTTCAGCCCCCTCAGTTGCTGTTGTGTTTTCACCTTGCTCTCACTGGTGAGTTCCAGGAAGCCTGGGAAACCTGTGCAACCACAGTTAAATTCCAAAAGCTATGTTAATAGCACTGTTATGGAGCAATTAACATATAGCTTGCATGCAGCTTAACACGCTGCATTTAAAAGTGGAAGTCGGTGAGTCCCGACATGCTGAGAATTTCCATGCTTTTAACTCTCCATCCACTCCTAAACCCACGCACTCCTGCAATTTACCCCTAATTGTAGCTACATTGAAGGTGCTATATGAATGCAAGTTGTTGTTGTTGCCAATCAGGTATTTTGAATCTAAAGGGAAATATTAAAATCTATAACTAACTTGTGCAATTGTTGACCTGTGTTAACTGATATTGTCTCTTTACTACATCCTCAATATGGTGAAGAGGCTGGCTTGCTACATGTTTTAAAAACCACACCAGCAGTAGGCTTGCTATCAATAGTACCACCATGATGGGAAGGCCAAATAAAAGCAGCCAGAAGAATAACGGTCATGCTTAGAAGAGGCTGGGTACCACACAAGCATAATACCACTCAGCTGCATAGGGGACCTAAGGCAGAGTTACAGGAGTAGTAAACATGTGAACCCTACGTACCACAGTGTATAGTGCTGTACTTTAATGTAGAATGTGCCTGGGGATGATTTGCTCTCATTCATGGTGACATTCCAATGTCGAACAACTGCCTTGCCTTGGTTTATCACTGGAGCACAAATTGAGGGATGAGCACAGATTATTTTAATTTAAATTGTTCATTGTTGGTGAAGGCGATGAGGAGAAAGACATTTTGTGGCAGCAGGTGAGTAACAAAGTAGCTGGTGTGGTGACACAGAAAGCTGCAGCTGTGGACCTGTACATTGGCAGTCTGTAACCCTGGTCATTTGATGGTGGATGTTTGGGGCTGCAGCATCAGACAACATCCCAGATTACTAATTGGTCGTGACTAGGGTTCGAACTGTTTACCCCACATTGGGTGAAGACTAGAAAAAGTGCTATGCAGATTGTCAGCATCTTAACAGCCACACTAACCAACCTTGACTAGTCGGCCTCCCTTTACATTGTGATCATTCAGCTGTCAATAAATGAGTGTGATATTGACTTCATAGACCATCAGAGCTCTTCTCGAAAGATAAAATATAGCAAGTCCAGATCAATAAATTGCACTAATAGCATGAGAGCTTGCTCAGTATTGTTGCACTGTGGAGAGGCTGACTGAAGAGGAAGAATGGATGGAGGATGTCTCAGGCTATATCTCTGTCCGATGCAGCCAAGCAGATGAGGTTCTGTGTACTGTGGAACTAGGATTCACAATGTGAATGACATTGCCAACTGTTATAAAACATCAATGAACCCCTGATGACTGCAAGACTACCAGTGAAACATAACTGCTATGTCACTGTCATTGTGCCAATAGTGAGTGACAAAGATGAGGTGGAACAGATTTAGATTAGGGCATTCAACAGTTTTGAGCAATGTATTGCATGCTTGTGACATAGCAGTTGAATGCAATGCAATTAATCAGATCATGTTTCAGTCCAGTAAAGTTACAAGTAAACACAATGTCCAATCTGTTTTTATTTCTTGGAATTGTTGGACAATATTTTTTGTTCATACCATAATGGCAGTAAAAGTAGAAAATGACAGAGGTTATATTAGTGCTGTGAGGAAATGCACCAGCATGGGGCTGCAAATGATACACGGAGTAAACGAGGAAAAAGATTAAAGGCAGAAACAGGTTTTTGCCTATGAGACCCTTTTAATGTGGGAGGAAAAAGAACCAAGTGTTCAACAGGATAAAGGCAACAGTAAATGATGAGTTGAAAACAGATGGAGCAGGTGGCACGAAGTATTGAATGGGTAGAAGAGGTAAGCAGTAATACAAAAAGACAAGAAATTACACACAGAGGAAAAGAAACTGTGCAACAAGGAAGATGTAGAAAGAAACAGCTGAAAAGTGAAAGGGAAAGAGTTTAGTAATGGTAATGCATCATTCAATTCAAGGGAGGTAGTCAGGCAGTACATGAACTTGCTTTCTGGTGTGATGAGGGTCACAAAGATCTCTGCTGAGTGCAGACATAAAGAATTAAAATCATTGTTAGATGAACTAAAATAGGACTTAATTCTTGTTAAATTTTCATACTCCTGAGATGCTCCCTGCACTTGCTGTAGGCACTAACAATTATTCAGCAGAGGCAGTTTAACATGTTGCGGTAAATTATATTTATGGCAACCCATAAAGATTTTTGAGGGGTATGGAAAGAGCCTGAGAGTCCAGTGCATTGATTCTGGGATGATGAACATTGATGTGGCTTTAGTGGGATTCTGTCACAGTACTTAAAGGGAAAGGTTGATGTAAGGTTAGCGAGCAGCATGGGTTGCCATGTGACAATTTCTTTGTGGTGGAGGAAGGTGTTTGCTGTCAGGGAGAATAAATAGCTGATAAACAAAGCTTGAGATTAGCCTGTACAATTGACAAGTTTTTCTGAGTAATGTAGTAATAGTAGGGGGTAAACTTGTTTACAAGTGACCTGTTGAGGGCTGTTGAGGTTATGAAGGGTGTTATTCCTACCGTTGAAAGCTTGCTCATAGCTGGGCATTCCCCTCCGTGTGGAAAACAGCTATTTGAATTGGGGTTGAGCTGTGAAGTTAGCTTTCTTCTGCAGAGCTTTCAAAGTGAGTGAAGTTGGGAATGTGTGTGAAGTGGCTCAATCAATAGTAGTTGCAAATCTGTCGATTTCTCACTAAATTGATGATCAATCCAGTTCCCTTTAGAATAATTCAGCTGAAGCATTATTTATAGCACTGGGTTGCAATAGATTCTACAAATGAGTGACTCTAAACATGAAGAGGTGTGTGGCTTGAGATGACCAGGAGAAGGTAATCGTCAGGTCAAAATTGATGTGTGTCTTGGGATAAGTAGATGAAGGGAAAACTGGAAACAAATATGTTATCAAAATAAAATTTAATGGGAAATTTCAATTTCCGGTTGGACAGCCTGGGAATTTAAGTGGGATGTCTGTCCCATTTTCATGGCCAGGCCTTATTAACATTCTGCCCCCTGGCTGTATGCCCAAAATGGGTAGCCAGAGGCAGCCTGTGGCTTGTAAAGATTGGGTAGCTTGGAGGCTGCCAGATCAGCAATCCAGTAAGTGGCAGGGTAGGTTCAGGAGTGTTTCACAGTTGGGAAAGGGGGAGCTCAGGGTGGCAATCATCCAAACTTTCTTTCTGGGGCACTGAGGAACTTTGCTGCTTTTCCTGGAAAGATAAGTTTTACACTCAACTTACAAAGCCTGGCTGAGAGTCTGGCACGTTATACACTGAGACGAAGGCTTCCGGGGCAGGTGTCCCCCCTCTGTTAGCAGTTAAAATCGCATTGGGATCCTATCTAAGTGATAAGACGGCACAGTGGTTAGCACCACAGCCTCACAGCTCCAGTGACCTGGGTTCAGTTCTGGGTACTGCCTGTGTGGAGTTTGCAAGTTCTCCCTATGACCGTGTGGGTTTACACTGGGTGCTCTGGTTTCCTCCCGCAGCCAAAGACTTGCAGGTTGATAGGCAAATTGGCCATTGTAAATTGCTCCTAGTGTAGGTAGGTGGTAGGAGAACTGAGGGAAGGTAGGGAATATGGGATTAATGTAGAATTAGTATAAATGGGTGGTTGATGGTCAGCACAGACTCGGTGGGCTGAAGGGCCTGTTTCAGTGCTGTATCTCTCTATGACTTCCAGTTGAGTTTATTTATGAGCCTCCTGCCTGAGTCAGGTGGCAGTTCAGCCAGGCACAAAAGTTTTTATTTGCTTGACAGCCACATCTTCTACTTTAATTTTTAGCTCTCTTCCCGTTCTTAAGGATGGCTCTTTTTCCTGCTCTGCTTCAGCCAATCTAACCTGCTGTCCTTGTGTCTGATCACCCGACCTGGAGTGACACCCCACAGCCAGCCAACATCAAATGACAAGTCCTATTTCTCCCCGACTGACAGCCTCCTATAGTATTTTTCTATTACCTGTTCCTACACTTCTCATCACTATGGGTCAGATGGTTGGAAGCAGTAGTGACAATAGCTGGCACTAGACGACTCATTGTAAGGTAAACTGAAATAATTTTACATTTTTAATTTGAAAATGCAGAGGAAGTTTACGAGTTGTTTGAAAATAAAATATTCAACACCTTTTTTTGAACCACAGTATTATTTCCATAACTCCCATGATTAATGGGTTAAAAACATTAATTGCTAAAAAAGTTAATGCATTAATCACAGAAATTAATTGTGATTAATTGACAGTACTCATTTTCACATTAAATAGTACTTGAGGCTGAGTTGATATTCACTCTAGTCTGAAGTCAGGTAATCTAGTTACGAGTAATAATTGTAATGCACATTGATTTGGTTGTGCTGTGGAATTAGAAAACCTGATGACAAACTCTTATTTTGTAGATGACTCCTAGGTGCTCTCGAATTCTGTAAAAGGGAGAGGTAAATAGTTCAGGTTGATAAGCATATCTCATTACACGTGAAGGTCAAAATCTTGTTAAAATGAAGGTTTCAAACTCTGTTTTTATATAAAATCCCCTGTGTGCAGCTAATGGATGTTTGTTTTATGCTGGTGTGATTATGACAATTCTCAAACTCAATGCATTCAAAAGACAGTGTCAGCAGTTAAGCAGAATTTGTATCTGTTTCTACCATGATTGCTTATACTTCAACACAAATAGGATAATAACCTTAGATATGGTTGGCTCAGTATTCCATTTGGTGGTGTTCTACAGGCATAATCTAATGTAATAATATTGTATATAGAAAAACAAATGCCTTTAAGTATTTGGACTGATTGTCACTGAATGATTGACAGAAGTTACATCTTCCATGATGGAGATCTGTTCAAAATAATTCTAGAAAAGAGTGAGATTTTTTTTTTACAAATCACTTTGTTTAGCAGGGTGATTGTGTAAATGAGGTGTTATTCTATTGTGTATTTGAGGGAAGGGAGAAACATTCTTGTTAGATCAAGCTCAGTGGAACCATCAGTCATGAAACCATAGGAAGCAATTGCAAAATGGTCACTTCCAGCATGGAGCAGGAAATTGCTTGTGGAGATGGAAAGAGGGCATGAGTGAGCTTTTCCTTACCCTGCAGTTAGCACATAATTATAGGTAAACCATAGTAATGTGTTTTTTGGGTTGTTTCAAAGACAAAATCAATACTTTTCTGTCTTCTCGGGTTATTCCTGTTATATGCTTAAGGCATCCTTGTTGTGAATAATCAGCCTGCTATGTTATTAATGGTGATACAATAGGCCTAAGTTAGAGAGACTCCTCATGCCTCCAAACTTACACAATACCAGTTGATAAATTCATTCTTTTGTCTCTCTTCCTCTCTACTTAAGAACAATGATGTTAGCAGCTCATCTCACATCATCACTAAATACGCCAGTAAATCAAAAATGTGCAATCTCAGCCCCAGAAATGTCGATTTTTGGAGATGCATACAAGGTTTTATTTAAATTATATCAAACCTATAACTATACTTTGATTGTAAACTCTTTGTTTTGTCTATCCGACCCATCTCACTCCCACAAACTGTGATACTAAGTTATTTGGCATATGCAATCGTAATGGGTCCTTGCATTTAAAGTAAAATCTTGGGAAATTAATTTGCTGCTCACTGGGCCATCTGGCTTTAGACTGTCCTAGAAATAATAACAGCTGACAAAATGACAATATCAATTTATCAAGTAAATAGAACAGCTTATGCGAAGATCGTTCCTTCTCTCTTCATTCAGATTCTGAATCAATTTGAAGATTTTCAGGGATAGGTGCCAATGTTGGGAGGAGCGAGATAATGATAGATGGTATGAGAAGCTGTCAGAGTGCCCACTCTTGTTGAAATGTGTAAGTGATTAACTTTATTGGGTTGGGCAAGGCATCTCTAATATTCTGATCATGGCCTTTGTTTTCACACTCCAATCCCCCCCTCTAGACTGATGGTTTTTCACCTTACTGTAAGTGCTTATGTAAAGATGTCTTTCTTTGTGGCTGCAGCAATGTTTATCAATATGACTTTTTTGTTACCTTTGCCATTATTTACTATTTATTAATTCTCAGCAATGCAAAGCAATCAGTTGATTTATAGTGAGGACTTTGAAAATTTGAAGGGATAATTTTTGTTAATGGCTTACATTGGGGAGGTGGTGGGCAGAGCATCTGCTCTGACACCCAATGATAATGACAGGAGGCCTCATTTGTGTTTTATAGGTGACCTGCCAGCATCAATCACATTCCTTTCGGCAGCTTGCTAATTTGGAGGGCGGAAAATCCATTTAAAGGCAGCCCGTAGCCTAATAGGGGAGATGCAGATTTCAACCAAGTTCAGTGGAGAGTGCGTTATTTAGGCCACAGAAAGCAGAATACCATCCAAGGCCCCCTGATTCTCCACTGCAACAGTCAAGCTGCTTATACAGCAAGTGAGAAACAGGAAGGAGATTCTATTTTCTCCAGCTGGTTAGGCTGATGGTCTTACATAGCAAGGTGTTTGAGAACTTTCCCTTTCTTTTCTCTTTCCACTTAATTAAATTTATTTCTCTCTCAGATCAATGAGAGTGTTGAGTTACAGCCTATTGGCAGGAGAAGTCTAAATCTTTGCCACTGATTCAACCAGTGTCCACACTGGTGCCAGAAAGCTAGCTGGGCCAGATTGTCCCAGCAGCTTCTGAACAGCTGTAGTCTACGGTCATGACCTCTTGGGCCCGAGTTCCTAGAAGCCACCAATCAAATGCATCTTGAGAGTGTGACTGAACCACGGAAGCCTTGTACGTTCCATGCTTAAGCCACTGGGCGAGCACATAGAGGACTAGAAAAGGTAAGAAGTTTCATGATGGGCACTGCGGGCTCATAGCTTCACAATAATCTGTGTAAGCTAATAAAATGATAAACGCTTTTTGAAATCTTTGACTTTTGAGTGTTCCTGTAGAAGCTGGTTCTTTTGTAATCTCAAGTGACCTGATAATGAATGTTGGTCATTGTGTAGATGCTCCTTCTTTTCATTTTCCTATAGCTTCTTCCGCCTCTTCCTCGTTGAACTTTAATTCAGAGTGGAATTCAGAGTGCCAGAAAGATCCCCAGAGAAAAAATGTGTGTTGCCAGATACCCCAAGAGTTCTGAAAGTTTCACAGCCACCACAAGCACTATAAGATCATCTAACTAGGAAAAAGCTCCATCTAATATCAGCAAAATGTCACCTAAACCTTTGTAGTAATTTAGCTGAGTGTACATGAGAATCCTTTTAAATACTGCTAGAAATGGTTGTCTCCTGGCAGGTACCACCCATGGTCTGTGGTCGCTGAGGAAGCAGCAGTAACAATGCAATGGCACCCATTCCCCTGTAAGTCTTAAAAGAAATCCCCTCCTCTAAGCTAATTTTGCCCTCCCAGCCCACTACTGTCTTTCGAACTAAATTAACATATATGTGATCAGACACTTAAATCAACTATATTAAGCTTTTGTGTTACTAAAATCAGCAGCTTCTTTCTCATTGAACTTGCCAATGCAAAACAGTGATTAATTCTAAAACATCACGTTCCCAGGACAAAACAAAACGATTTGAGAGCTTAGTATCTGACATAGTCAGCCTTAGCTTGTCTTTGTAATGATGATAAAGCTGATAGTGTGTGCTGGATTAACTCATTGCAATCAAACACAAGGGCGGGAATTTTATGTTGGTGGTAGGGATCTCGACGTTGGGGGAATTCGATGCCGAGATCCCCGCATCGCCTTTTTTTCCAGAAGGCCCATTGAATTTCGTGCAAACAGGCACTTAAGTGGACAGCGGCGGGCCTTCCATAGGACCCCATCGCCAGATGTCCCATCCTTGAAGAGTTGCTGGTCAATTAGAGGCTGGCAGCAGCAGCGCCAGTGCAGAGGCGGTGGCTGCTGCTGGAGATGACCGTCCTGGAGCCAAGGATCATCGCTGAACCCAGGTCTCAGGCACATCAGGGTGGGAGGGGTCTTGCAGGGGAGGAGGCAGAGAGGTCGTCAGCAAGGGCAGAGGGCTGGCCCTTAGCGGGTCCCCCCTTCCCGATGCTGGGTCCCTTGTTCAGGCACTAAATGCCTTTGAACAAGGGACCCCACCCCAGAGCCGGGAAGCAGCCCGCACGGTTTTTCGTGCTATATTGCCCGTGCAGCAACAGGGCCACCTACTGCAAGGGTAATTATGGCTGCAGCGGGAAGAGGCCCTTAATTGGGGGTTAATTACCTAGTTAATGGCCTTAATTGGCAGCAGGGCAGGAAGGCCATTCATTGGCTTCCCGCCTCAGACTAAATTTCAGCGGACGTGGGAGGGTGGCAGGAACCACCCTTGCACCGCCATCCCACCTAATTTTATGCTCTCCCTGCCTCCAAATCCGCCATTGTGGGAGAGCATAAAATTTCACCCGATCAAATACGAAACTAATAAGTTCCGAAATCTTGACAGCATAGCCAAACCAACAGAGTGATTTGATAAACCGATAATCAATCCAGCTTGAGAAGTTGTCGAAAGCAGGCTGGGAAAATAGACGAAGGGGAAGGTCAGTGGATGAGCAGTGGCAGACTAATTCATAATGCTCAGCAAAAATGTATTCCATTCAAAAAGAAGGACTCGATGAGAAGGATGAACCACCTGTGGTTAACAAAGGTGGTCAAGGAGAGTATCCAATCAAAAACTATGGCATATGAAGTGGCGAAAAATAGTGGTAGGCCAGTGGATTGGCAATTTTTTAGGAACCACAGCGGATGACTAAAAAGCTAATAAAGAGGGAGAAAATTGATAATGAAATTAATTGGCAACAAATATAAAAACAAACAGCAAGAGCTTCCACGGGTACATAAAAAGAAAGAGAGTAGCTAAAGTAAGTGTGGGACCCTTGGAGGATGCAACTGGAGAACTGATAATGGGGAACAGGGAAATGGCAGATAATTTAAACCAATATTTTGCATCGGTTTTCACGGTGGAGGGCACTATAAATATCCTAATCCTAACAAACTAATTGGACTAAAGGCAGACAAGTTGCCAGGACCTGATGGCCTCCATCCAAGGGTTTTAAAGGAAGTGGCTGCAGAGATAGTGGAGGCATTTGTCGAAATATTCCAGAACTCACTGGATTCCGGCAGGGTCCCAGCAGATTGGAAAACCATTAATGTGACGCCCTTGTTCAAGAAGGGAGGGAGACAAAAAGCAGGAAACTATAAGCCAGTCAGCCTAACATCAGTCGTTGGGAAAATGCTCGAGTCCATTATTAAGGAAGAAATAGCAGGACATTTAGAAAAGCTTAACGCAATCAAACAGAGTCAACATGGTTTTGTGAAAGGGAAATCATGTTTGATAAATTTGATAGAGTTCTTTGAGGATATAACAAGCAGAGTTGATAAAGGGGAACCTGTAGATGTAGTGCATTTAGATTTCCAAAAGGCATTCAATAAGATGCCACATAAAAGATTATTGCACAAGATAGGAGCTCACGGTATTGGGGGTAATATATTAGCATGAATTGATGATTGGTTAACTCACAGAAGACAGAGAGTCGGGATTAATAGGTCTTTTTCAGGTTGGAAAGATGTAACTAGTGGAGTGCCACAAGGATCAGTCCTAGGGCCTCAATTATTTATTATCTATGTTAATGACTTGGAGGAGGGGGCAAAGTGTAATATATCCAAATTTGCTGACAAGACAAAAATAGGTGGGAGGGCATGTTGTGATGAGGACATAAGGAATCTGCAAGGGGATATAGATCGGTTCAGTGAGTGGGCAAAAATCTGGCAGATGGAGTTTAATGTGGGAAGGTGTGAGGTCATGCACTTTGGTAGGAAGAATCAAAAGGCAGACTATTATTTAAATGGAGAGTGACTTCAAAAAAGTGCAGCACAGAGGGATCTGGGTGTTCTTGTGCATGAAACACAAAAAAATCAGCATGCAGGTACAGCAAGTAATTAAGAAGGCAAATGGAATTTTGGCCTTTATTGCCAGGGGGTTCGAGTTTAAAAATAGGGAAGTCCGGTTACAACTGTACAGGGTGTTGGTAAGGCTGCACCTGGAGTACTGTGTACAGTTTTAGTCCCCATATTTAAGAAAGGATATATTGGCATTGGAGGCAATTCAAAAGAGATTCACTAGGCTGATTCCTGGGATGAAGGGGTTGACTTATTAAGAACGGCTAAACAGGTTAGGCCTTTATTCATTAGAATTTAGAAGAATGAGGGGTGATCTTATTGAAACGTACAAGATTCTGAGGGGGCATGACAGGGTAGATGTTGAGAAGATGTTTCCGTTAGTGGGGGAATCTCGAACTAAGGGACATAGTTACAGAATAAGAGGACATTCATTTAAAACTGAGTTTCAAAGGAATTTCTTCTCTCAGAGGGTAGTGAATGTCTGCAATTCTCTACCCCAGAGAGTTGTGGAGGCTAATGCGTGTGTGGAAATGTGTGGAGAAAATGCTAGAGTCAATTATAAAGGATGTGATAGCAGAACACCTGGAAAGTATAAATGGGATTGGACAAAGTCAGCAAGGGTTTACGAAAGGGAAATGCTAAACAAATCTGCTGGAGTTTTTTGAGGATGTTACTAGTAGAATACATAAGGGAGAACCAGTGGATGTGGTGCATTTGGATTTTCAGAAGGCTTTTGATAAGGTCCCACATATGAGGTTAGCGTGCAAAATTAAAGCACATGGGAATGGGGGTAATATACTGGCATGGGTTGACAGACAGGAAACAGAGAGTAGGAATAAACGGACCTTTCTCCGGGTGTCAGGCAGTGACTAGTGGGGTACTGCAGGGATCAGTGCTTGGGCCCCAGCTATTCACAATATATACTAATGACTTGCGTGAGGGAACTAAATGTAACATTTCCACGTTTGCAGACAACACAAAGCTGGGGGGGAATGTGAGCTGTGAGGAGGATGCAAAGAGGCTCCAATGTGATTTGGACAAGTTAGGTGAGTGGGCAAATGCATGGCAGATGCAGTATAACGTGGATAAATGTGAGGTTATCCACTGGTTGTAAAAACAGAAAGGCAGATTATTATCTGAATGGTGATAGATTGGGGAAAGGGGGAGGTGCAACAAGACCTGGGAGTTCTTGTACACCAGTTGCTGAAAGCAAGCATTCAGGTGCAGCAAGCAGTTAGGAAGGCAAATAGTATGTTGGTCTTCATTGCAAGAGGATTTGAGTACAGGAGAAAGGATCTCTTTGTGGGCCTTGGTGAGACCACATCTGGAATATTGTGAGCAGTTTTGGTCTCCTGACCTGAGGAAGGATGTTCTTGCCATGGAGGGAGTGCAAAGAAGATTTATTTGGCTGATTCCTGGGATGGCAGGATTGATGTATCAGGAGAGATTGTGTCGATTAGGCCTATATTCACTAGAGTTTAGAAGAATGAGAGGGGATCTCATAGAAACCTATAAAATTCTAACAGGACTAGACAGGCTAGATGCAGGGAGGATGTTTCTGATGGCTGGGGAGTCCGAAACCAAGGGTCACAGTCTCAGGATGCAGGGTATGCCATTTAAAACTGAGATGAGGAGAAATTTCTTCACTCAGAGGGTGGTGAACCTGTGGAATTCTCTACCGCAGAAGGCATTGGAGGCCAAGTCATTAAATATATTCAAGAAGGAGATAGATATATTTCATAATGTCAAAGGGATCAAGGGACATGGGGAGAAAGCGGGAACAGGGTACTGAATTAGACGATCAACCATGATCTTTTTTGAATAGCGGAGCTGGCCCGAGGGGCTGAGTGGCCTACTCCTGCTCCTATTTTCTATGTTTTGATGCTAGATCACTGAAAGTATTTAAAGAGGAGGAAGATAGATTTTTGAAATATCGGGGAGTTGAGGGCTATGAGGAGCAGGCACGAAAGAGAAGTTGAGGTCTGGGGCAGATCAGCCATGAACTAAATGAATGACGGGGCAGGCTTGAGGGGCTAAATGGCCTATTCCTACTCCTATTTCTTATGTTCTTAAGATACATCAATATCTGTTTCATTTAAATCATCTTCATGCCTGTGGTCCATTTTTGATATTTCAACCGTAAGATTGTCCATAACCACTTTGTTCAAGGTGAATAGCTCCAGATCAATCAAAGAAGAATTGAGGTTATAATAGAAACACAGCTTGCAGACATCAGACTCTGTGGGCTGAATTTTCACCACGGAGGCGGGAAACAGGACTCGGAATTGTTTTTGGGTTCTGAACCAGCCTCTGGTGGAAACTGATTAAAGTCACAATCTTCTTGGTGTTACAATTAGAGCCAAGGGGGGCAGAAATGGAGGCGGGTCAGATGAAGTTGGGGACTGATTTATACTCCGAACAGCAACCATCACTGAATCTGCTGGTTGTCTTAAAGGTGATATCTCCTAATTGTGCTAAAGCCTTCCATGCACTAGAGGGAAGCAAGATGTCACAGGAGAGCCAGAGGCCTGGCACATGGAGAGGTGAAGGAGAGGAGGGAAGTCCTCTTCCTGGAGGGTGGCAGGAAGAGGCCACCAGCCGAAACCAAAGAGGCCTGAATTCAGATAGCTGCCGCCATCAGTGGCAGAAGCGAAACTAGAAGAACCTGGATCCAGTGCTGTAAAAAGTTCAACGATGTCATACGTTCTGGCAAGGTAAGTGCAACCCCCAGCCTTCTGGACCGGTCTCAGGGTTTGCACCCACCAACAGACACACCACCTGAGGAGCCTCAGGGCACATACTGCTCCTAAAAAGTGGAGGGAATGTGCCCAGTGCACTTACTGACCCCTCAGAATGGTGTTACGACCAGGTAAGAAAAGGGTCTCAGGGTTCCCTCTCTGTCTTTACCTGGTTTGGCTGTAACATGGTTTAATTTTTAAAATGCCGTGTTTTTAGCTTCCCCTCAGTGAATCCTTGTTTACTGCTCTCCAATTGTAATGGCAAAGAAATCAACCAGACAGGTTTCCTTAGCTTCAAACAAGAAAGGTCTAAGTTTATTAACCTTAAAATTCTAATTTGGTTAAAACTACTAAAAATGCGCAACATGACCATGCTAGCATGCATATACAATAATTGCATTCGCAGAAAGAGACAGAAAAGGAGAAAGAATCAAGGGGAAAGGTTTGAAGCAATATCTGGAGCTCATTTACTGTCTTTTGAGTTTGGTGTAAAGTCTTTGATTGCAGTTTGATCTTGCTGTCTCGTTGGGGCCCAGTACACACTTTCAAACTTGTTTCAATAGTTTTCTGTCTTCTTGAAGTCCAGTTGCAGTTTCTTCTTTTTGTGAGAGAGAGCGAGCGAGACAGGGAGATGCTGTCTTCCTTCAATTTCAGTTGCTGTCTGATCTCAACCTGTTCTGTGAACACAATTCAAACCCAAACCTGGGCCAGCAGGCCAGTCATATGACTAGTTCTTTTTGTCGGGACAACCTGCCTATCAAGGTTTTGTGGATTCTTTCAATCTCAGTAGGGGGCTGGAATGCTGACTTTCACACATTCAATCTCTGGTGATCAAAATCCATTTGGGTTAATTGAATCAGGGAGCAGTTCCATTGTCTTCTCAAGGCAACTGTCTCTTAGAATGCAAATGTTTCCAGCCACTGTCCTGTTAGAATGCAGGTGCAGCCATGTGTTCAGTCCAGAAAGTGTTTAAAATTAATGTTCCATAGGACAAAATTAATATGCCTCATTCTTGGCAAGTGTGGTTTTCATCACAATGGCTAACAGCTATAGTGCTGCTGAGGGCTTGTCACCACACAGACATACAACTCCAAATGGATAAATTCAGAAGAGACTGGCTACAGAGAACAACAGGTCTCATCTCACTCTCTTTTGTCCTTGCAGGAGAAACAGGCACGCAATGTCCAGCAGAGGGCACAGGCAGGAGAGGGGTTCTGTTCTTCTATTGCATTACCCCAATGGAACAGACAGCAATGGAGATAGCCAGGATTGTGCAAGATGAGGCAGTCGGGCCTAGCAAGTTGAGAGCTCTTGGTGGGTCTGGTGATTACAGAGGGTAGTGTGATCATTAGGGGGGGGTGAAGTGCACTCCACCCCATCCAGTGGCATGTCACGCACTGAATACATTGGGAAGTCTCAGCGCTGCAGTGGTTTCTACTCTCCTACACTAGCTCTCACCATCTCTTCTTGTGTCTCCCACAGCTGCAGATGTCCAAACCATGGTAACCTCTCTGCCTCCCTCTGTAGGCCCACAGCAGCAAGAAGGAGATGAAGAAGCACTGTAATACCTCACAGGAGCACTATCCACCAGCACAGATACAGTCACCTCGGTGGGTCCTCGCACGGGTTTAGATAGGGTGGCACAGGGTGCTGATCACGGCACTAGTGGGCAGGAAGAGGTGCCAGAGGCAGAGGGAGCTGTGGTCAGTTCCCTTGTAGGGGGGAGAACAGACACAGCCCTGCTCAGTTGGGCACAGGTGTAGGGCCTCAGGTGTTATTGGAAAGGAGCCTCTACCTTGAACAGCAGCAGGAGATGTCAGAGTTCCCTGAGGCAGTGCGTGGTCTTGGGCAGAAGATGGAAGAGTCCATCCAGCTCATGTGCACCACAATATCTCAGGACTGAGCACATGAGCTCTTCCATAAAGAAAGTGTTCAACCTCTTTGAGAGCCATACGTGGCATCACTCAGAGTGCATGCAGCAACTGCGCACTGACGTCCACAGGATGCATGAGATGCTGAGCTGAATTTTATGAGCCCTCCATCGTCGGAGGTCATGGCAGGGGGGGGGGCCTGGAAAATTGTTCCGGGAGAGGCCCGCCATGACCTCCAACGCCGAAAAGGCCTCGCCGCATTTTACCGGCAGCAGCGAGGCTGCGGTGCGGCCCCTGACTGCTCAGCGGTGGGGCCTTCATTTAAATATTAAAATCATGCAAATCAACTTATCTTGTCCCAGCGGCCATCCCATGCCAATATTACAGCCGCCGGCCACAACTCGCGCGTCTTCAGAACTCCATTCAGAGTTCCGAGGCATGACACTAGTGGGGAGGGGGGAAAATTGAAAATTTCAGGGCGAGAGGAGTGGTGGACTGGTGAAAACCATTCCGCTTGGTTGTGGGGATGGTGGGAAGAGGTTTAGGGTCAAAGGAAATAAAGTTTGGGGGAAAGGTTTGTGAGTGAAAACTCACTTTTTTGGGGGGGACATAGCGAAAAAAAACAACTGATTATTCATTGCGGGGGGTTGGGGGGTGGCAGAGGGGATTGAAAATGTTAACAAAATGTTATTTCACTTTTTCACATCCCTCTCTCTTTAAACATCTAAAAGGCACTGAAGGGCTTGAAGCCCTTTAAAAGTGACGCGGACACCGTTACTGGGGACGGAACAGCTGTCCCCTCCACATCATCAGGGGCGGCCGCTCCGCCCCCTCCATTTAGATGAGCCCCCGCACAAAATATCGCGGGAGCTCAGTGACAGCACATCGACGCCTGAAGGCCGCTGACATCAAAGCACGCTGCTGTGATGTGTGGCACACGAATAAAATTCAGCCTGCCGTGTTGTGTTGTCCAGTCAGTGGCACTGGTGATGCAGAAATCTTAGGAGGAGATACCAGCTATGCTCCAGCTGGTGTCCCCTCCAGTTATCTGGAGCACTTGGCAAGGGCTGAGGACATCATGGAGGGGAACATCCCTCAAGCGGCACCCTCATCATCCTTAGCTTCCTTGGCCTTTCTGACTGAGGGACCATCTGTGCAGCAGCACCAAGTGATGGAGGCTGCCCTTGCAATGCTGCAGATGCAGCAGACTCTGGAGATTCCCCTATGGGCACGTCCACAATGAGGATGACTGCCACATGCATCTCAGCTGCAGGCCGAGATGAGTGAGCAGGCTGCCTCCATCTCCTCTGAGGCCACCAGGTCATACAGCGTAGAAATGGCCAAGCACAGAGGCCACCAGCTCCCGCCGAGCACTAATTGGGTCACTGGGTTGTGTTATTACTGTCTCTATCTACTCTTTTCCTCTCTTTATACTATATAAATGATGACACTTTAAGGCACAAGTCTGGTACTCCTTTTATTGCTGCTGTGACAGGAAAAGTGGTGTGAGATGGTGAAAGAAATAGTGGGATCCTCCACGGTGAGGGCAAAGCCTCTGGGCAGATGTGCTTCCTTCATTGGCAGTAAGTGATTAGATGTTCCAGCTTGCCTCTTTCATGCATGTGTTCGCGCAGTTATCTCAGACTTCCTCCCATGCCATGTTCCTCAATCTGGATCAGAGGAGCTCATTTGAAACATTCCTGAATCAGGAGATCCCTGACATTCATGGCATCCTCATGAGCCCTTTGCGCCCCAAGCCGTACCTGGCCTCCTCTTTGTGCAGCCTCAGCAGCTCTCTATTTAGCATCATCTGCTTCTACCTCCACTTCCTCCTCCTCTCTCACCCCCTGCTCCAGCTCCTCCCTGATGAGCTGTCCCCTTCCAGAGCCTCACCATCCTTAAGGCCCATACCTCTCTGGAGGACCATGTTATGGAGAACACATCAGACCACCACAATGACTGAGACTCTTGCAGAAGGCAACACCTGAGTTGTCCAGGTTACGGAAGTGCATCTTCAGAAGTCCGATGACCTGCTCCATGGTTGTCCTAGTAAGCAGGTTGCATTGGTTGTATCACCTCTGCGCCTCTGCCTGCAGCTCCCACAGAGGGGTGAGTAGCTATGTATTCAAGTGATATCCCTTGTCCCCTAGGGTCCATCCATGCACTTTGGGGGTTGGAGTGAAGATCTGAGGCAGCCTGTACTGACGGATGATGAAGGCGTCATGGCAACTGCCAGCAAAGTAAGCTTATACATGGAGGAAGCTCTTGTTGTGGCCTTAGACCAGTTGGACATTGAGCGAGTGGAAGCCCATCCTGTTGACAAATTGACAAATCTGATTGGGCAGTTGCTGGGTGCCTTCATGGCCACAGGTGTGCAATCGATGATGCCCTGTGCATGGGCAAATCCAGTGATAGCGCTGAAATCCACTGCCCTCTGTGCTTGCGAGGCTGCGTCTGTTGTGAAATGAAGTACTGCCCAGCTCCGGCAAAAGGGGTATCAGTGACCTAAGATTATAAGAACAATGAAATAGGAGCAGGAATAGGCCATTGGGCCACTGGAGACTGCTTCACCATTTAATAAGATCATGGCTGATCTGATTGTGGCCTTAACTCCACTTGCCTGTCTGCCTGTGAGATGCAGTAGTATGCTGCCATTTGTGAGAAGCCACTAAGGTCCGCAGCTGATCCTTGGAAGGAGCCAGAAGTGAAGAATTTCAAGGCCACGGTGACTTTGACTGCTACTGACAGGGCATGCCGACCAGTGTTGTGAGGTGTGAGATCTTCGGCGAAGAGGTCACGGAGGTCTGTGATCATCTGCCTTGTGAGTCACAGCAGCACTGGGTCTTGGTTATCTCCATATGGCTCCGTCTTTGGCGGTAGATCCTGTATTGAGCTTATGGTCTCCGTTGCTTTCCTTCCCCTTTTTTCTCTTCTGCAGATTGGGGTTCCACCCTTCCTGCAGAGAGTGTTGCTCCCCCCGCTCCCCCCACCATTGCCACTGGGCCCAAAATCTGAATGTCATGCTCTCATTGCCAGCTGCAGCCTTCCTTTTGCTCAGGTGGCCGCCCTATTGTGATTGAGAGCCTTGCCCCCACCCTACTGCCTGCATGATGCCAGTGGGGAGTGATGACCACATTCAGTGCCCGAATTCTGACTGCCCACTCTTCCCACCACCTGCACAGCACCAAGGGCACCTCCTTTCTAAAGGCCGAGTCCCCCTCTGCCCTGCTGACCCTCTTATGAGGTTGGGGTAATTAGGGTGGCTTAAGATCATAAGAGCAATGAAATAGGAGCAGGAGTAGGCCATTGGGCCACTGGAGACTGCTTCACCATTCAATAAGATCATGGCTGATCTGATTGTGGCCTTAACTCCACTTGCCTATCTGCCTGTGAGATGCAGTAGTGTGCTGCTGTTTGCGAGAAGCCACTAAAATCTGCAGCTGATCCTTGGAAAGAGCCAGAAGCAAAGAAGTTCAAGGCCACAGTGACTTTGACCACTACTGGCAGGGCATGGCGACCAGTGTGTGAGGTATGAGGTCTTCAGCGAAGAGGTCACTGATGTCTGTAATTAGGGTGGCTCCTCACTCTGTACCCACCTCCCTTCAGTTGGTCAGTAACAGACAGCACATGTAACCCATGCGCCCCCATGAAAATTTTAACCACACCCCACTTAAAGTGCTCATAATTAGTTCTTTAATAACTTGAATTGGCCTTAATTTAGGAGGCAGACAGGATCACTGTCCTGCCCTCCCCCCTGCCCTGGTGGACATTGCTGCCGCCAGGAACAGCACTTCCAAACCGACATGCCGATGGCACCAGTATTTTGGGGCTCTGCCTACATCCACTCCCCCCACCTCAGTGTGGCCTGAAAATTTAGGCCACATTACTGTGTCTTTATTTCTTAGCAGATTGTTTGAGATTAAGAAACACATTTTCTGAAGTTGGACAGCAGATGATCAGAACAGCATTTATTCAGTTATATTACAAGTAGGTTGATGTGATCAAAGATACACTTCAATTTGTAGTCGCCAAAATTCATCTGTGATTGGGTGTATCAAGACCAAGTTCACTGCTAAATCACTTTTTCCCCCTGTTTCTCTATGAAACTTGAACTTTTCATACCATGTTTGTGCAAAAAATTGTGGTTTTATGTTTCAATGATTCTCCTGGCCTCATCATTATGAAGGTTTTGAAGACCACTCTTGGTACCATTCATGAGATCAGAAACAAGGTGATAATTTCTATGATTATCTTTGTCTCTATGAGATTTAGGGCCCATTCCTTCCTCTTTTGCAAGAATTCAAAGATCACAATGAGTTCCTTATAACATTGCAGAATCATTGTCAGTGTCTCCGCTTTTTGTTCCACCTCATTGCTTAGACTCACTTTAGCCATCTGCTTGAATTTGGGTTAGTTAAGCTTTCAATTAACTGATGGCATTTATGACTAGACATAAATACATATAACTGTTCTAGAATGCCAAAAAGATCTTTGAGAAGTGTAGAAACTTAGATATATGTCTCGAAAATTAAAGCAAAACCAGATGTATAGAGCTGAACTCTGACAACATTAATATTTCAGGATTTTGTATTTTCATGTTCCCTGCACCATCCATGCTCTGTTCAACAATATTATTCATGTCTTTTCCGTGACACTGCATTTTTTCTTGACATCTACCTTCAGATTCTCTCCAGGTGTGTCATCACAATTAAATGCTCCACTGGCTGAACAGCATGTTGATTGTTGGATGCATTGATGTAACAAACAAGCAAAGCTGTCTTAAAGACATCTTGCCTGGAATCCAATATCATTGAAAATGTGACACTTTTTTTCAGATTGCTGACTATTTTAGGGAACACTAATGTTCTCATACAAAAAAATCAACCTAAGTTGATTACCATAGTTTAAAAAAATTGAGTCAAGTTTCTTCTTCTCTAAATCTGCTTTATCCATTTTATTCAGATATGATTGAGCTGGCCAGTATTTTGAAAAATCTTAAAACAATTGTGGTAGCTTGCTGTTAACATTTTGATTTCTTCTGACAGCCACAATCACTGTGCTCAAATATCAACAGCAATCAATAAATACAGACAGAACCTCCCTGTGCTATTTTATCAAAGCATTCTGATGCTGTTTCATCCAAATGACAATATTCTGAGAATTGACCCACTGGATTCTATTAACTTGACATCTACCATGAGACTTGGTTCCTTTCAATATCCTTAGCTATATTTGAGCTGCATTTGTATTCCTTGTGATGACCAAATCACAGCTTCAGTTGGCAAGGCAAACAGCATACACAGTATGCAAAAACGAATGTTCTTACTTTTACTGTAGGTTAACCAGTTCCTTTGTACTTAATTTCCAAGTGGAAGGGCCTTTTGAAACCAGTTCCTTCCTGGGTCTGCATTTTAGAGCTTCCTCTTTTATTCGAGTCAATTGGCAGTCCTGGGTAATTCTCTCCAGGGGCTCAGCTTTGTTCACCTAGTCAGCAGATTTATTTGTTGCCATCTCAGGAAACTGAACCAAAAAACGAAATTAGATTTATGTATGAAAAATGGTTTTCCCATTTTAAAATTCAGTTTGTTACTTCCTATATACATAATTTAGACTCCATTAGTGATAGTGATTTGATTGAAAAGACAGAAATACTTTTATGTATAAAACCTAAAACAAAGTTAGGGGAAGGCTGCCAAGCTTGGGACACAAGTTGGTTAGCTGATTTCCTCCTAATCGCGTGTCCTCTGGCTGATCTATGTTGGTTAGTTCTGACTCATTGCCATTTGCTTCCTCATCAGCCTGCATTGGTTCTTCATGGTCAGATCAAATAAGATCATGGGTATCTTCTTGAGACTGACAAGAAACATTGCAGTCATGGCTACAACTAGATGTTGTTGTTCAAAAATATTGGTAGAGCTCGAAGTAGTGCTAATTGGACTAGGACTGCTACAAATGGCCTAATGGCATAGCTGATCCAGGAGGAGGTTTTGAATAGGCCACCAGAGGGCCTGAGATTTCTAAGTGCCCAGGAGGAATATTTTATACACTTCTTGTGTGGTTTACTGAGCCCTCATCCCTTTAAAGATTGCTTTATTGGCTTTCATGACCTCAGTGGGTAGAGCATGCACATTGGGGTCCTACAACCAATGTGGGACCCTTATTTGCATATTTAAGCAGCCTACCACCTATTACCGGCCTGTCTGAAAATTGTACCAGATGGGCTTTGAGTGTTAATGGGACAACTGAGTTATCCAGACTGGCTGCCTTGTTTTTAGGTGAGAAACCAACTGCCGGCAGTTGAAAAATGTCCTCATTAAATCTCTTCTATTATTACTTTTAATCATGAAATAAAGGCATTCCTAATCGTTAGACAACATTTTGACTTTCTTGTGCATTTATTTTGTTATCCTGGCAGAGAGTTAGTATCATATGAAAACAAACTGGATTTTTTTTTTATCCTGTATTGCCCTTTGTGTTCAATAACTACGTCTAAATCAAACTAACTCTTTTATCTTTGATTAAATTGATTTGCACAAGTTGGTAACAACAATCTAAACTGGCAGGTGACTTATTCAGATATGTCAACATAAGAAATTCACTATTGTACAGTTCTGGGTATTATTTCATGGACTTTTAAATTGATTGGAACAATTCAGTAGATTTTGGTATATAGTATTGAGCAACTATTTATCTCACCTAAAACCTTCCCATTTCTCTTTCTCTCGTTCTGTGGTAGTCATATATCAAGTCAATGTACTGTGACTAGTTCTGCCAGAGTGGAACAAAGGTCAAGGTTTTCAATCTTGAGGTGCCTTTAGGGACACCTTCTGTGTAACACATCAGTGACTCAGAAATGGAATTCTGGTTACCAGATCTATCAAGGACACAATGTTCACATGTCCCATCTTTAGCAAGTCAGCGGGATAAATACAATTCCATTGGAGGATAAATATTACTTGTCATTCCCATTAGTGTCTGCTGTAGCATTACCGTACTGGCAGTAATAAGATCAACAAACATTTTTACAAACAGTACAGATTCAGCACAAAAGTTATGTATTACTGCTGAAGCTGAAATACGGGAAGTATATATCCTTTTGCTTTTGTAATTTTTGGGACAATCCAAAATTTTACCTGTTTCAAAAGTGTGCAACATGAATTTGGAGGAGTAGGGAAGGAAGGTGTGCCCTTTAACTTTATATATGCATGATTAGCTCCCCAGTTGTTCATTGGATTAGCACATTGGGGTAGAAATTTTTGGGCCTGCACTAAGCACTCCACAAACAGCAGTCAACTGAACTAAGAGGCCGAAGGCAGTCCTAAATTGGCCTTAACATAATATTCCAAATCAACTGCCAGCACCTGTTGCACTTCCACAGGCAGCTTGAATCCCCAATATTAAATTTTTCCCTGCTTGCCTTATCTGCAGTGGCCTCAGGAAAATGCAGGAGAGAGAGAGGGGAGGACAGAAAGAGGGGGAGGAGGAGGTGTGGTGCCGATAGCAGCCGGCAGGTGTGGTGTTGAGCCAATGGAGCACTCCTGATCCTCCTGGCTCCACATAAAAATTTTAATAGCATTTTACTTGCCTTTCTGTTGGCAGCTGCTTGCTAGGCCATATTCACAGTACCAAAACATGAGTGGCAGCCCAATTTCCTTGAAGGGTTCTACAACAGGTGTTAGCCCCTCATCTCCATGTCTAGGGCTGAATCTTCTGTGCCTGCTGCTGATGTTGGCAGCAGGTGAAAGAAAACGGCAGCCCCGCAGAGCCGCCGCAACCTTCCATGTGGCAGATCATTTAAATAGCCGGGGTGAGTCCCACTCCCACCCCTCACACCCCACCCCCACCCCCCTATCCCGATCAATGGCGTCAGCATCAGTTCTGATGAAAGGTCACAGACCTGAAACGTTAACTCTGCTTCTCTGTCCACAGATGCTGCCAGACCTGCTGAGTATTTCTAGCACTTTCTGTTTTTATTTCAGTCAGAAGATTGTGGATTCAAGGCCCAGTCCAGAAGTGTGAGCACATAATCTAGGCTAACACTTCAGTGCAGTACTGAGGGGGTGCTGTACTGTTGGAAGTGTCAGCTTTCAGATGAGATGCTAAACTAAAGCCCTGTCTGTCCTCTCAGGTGGACCCAAATGATTCCATGGTACTATTGGAAAATGAGCAAGGGAGTTCCACCTAGTGCCCTGTTCAATATTTATACCTCAGCCAACATCACTAAAAGAGATTATTTGGTCAATATCTCATTACTGTTTGTGGGACTTTCCTGTGTGTAAATTGCTGCTGTGTTTCGTGCATTATACTTCAGAAGTACTTGATTAGCTGTAAAGATCTTTGAGATGTCCTGAGGTCAGGAAAGTTGATTTATAAATGCAAGTTCTTTTTTTCTATTTTTTTTCTTTCCACTCATATGACAAAATGGAGAGTCCCTGACCTTTCAACTCCTTTGCCTTAGATTGACATTCTTATCAACAGCATGGATACCTTTCTTTTATTCATTCACAGGATGTGGGTATTACTGGCAAGGCCAAAATTTATTGCCCATCCCTAATTGCTCTTAACTGAGTGGCTTACTAGGCCATTTCAGAGGGCAGTTAGGAGTCAACAACATTGCTGTGGGTCTGGAGTCACATGTAGGCCAGACCAGGTAAGGATGGCAGATTTTCTTCCTAAAGAGCGTCAGTGAGCCAGATGGGCTTTTACAACACTCCAGTAGTCTCATGGTCACCATTAATGATTCCAGCCTTTTTGTTACAAATTTATTTATTAAATAAATTCAAATTCCCCAGCTTCTATAGTCGGGCTTGAACTCGTGTCTCCAGATCATTAATCTAGGCATCTGGATTACTATTCCAATAACATAATCATTATGGACACTGTCATGATGGACACAACTAGTAAGTTAAAAACAAAACACAGCATCGTTACAGTTTATTAGGTACAGTAGCATAATGGTTACGATACTGGCTTAGCAATCCAGAGACCTAGACTAATGATCCAGGGACGAGTTCAATCCTACCATAGCAGCTGGGGAATTCTGTTAATAAAAATATCTGGAATAAAAAGCTAGTCTCAATAATGGTGACCATAAAACTGGTGGATTCTCATAAAAATCCATCTGGTAACTAATGCGTTGTCAGGAAGGAAATCTGCTATCTTTACCTAGTCTGGACTACAGGTAATTTCAGACCCACAGCAATGTGATTGACTCTTAATTCCTGTCTTAAATGACCTAGCAGGTCACTCAGTTGCATAGAAGAAGGTGGCTCACCACCACTTTCTCAAGGGTAATTAGCAGTGGGAAATAAATGCTGGCCTTGCCAGTGAGGCCCATGTGAGTGAATTAGGAAAAACAATAACATGTTAGTAAAAAGAAAGTTACTAAACAGGGAGTATATTTTGCTGAATTGTAAAATTTTGAAATGTTTTTTAAAAATTTGTCTTAAAGGTTTGGCTCAGTGGTAGTACTGTCTGCCAGAAGGTTCTGGGTTCAAGCCCCAATCCACATGTGAGACTTCAGCACATAGTCAAGGCTGACAATTCAATAAAGTACTGAGGGAGTGCTGCACTGTTGCAGGTTCTGTCTTTTGGTTGAGATATTAAAGTAAGTCTCTGTCTCAGGTGGAGGCAACAAATCCCATGGCACAATTTGAAAATGAGCTGGGGAGTTCTCTCTGTGTCCTGGCCCACATTAATCCCTCAGCCAACTAAAACATATTAGTTCATCATTTAACTTACTGCTGTTTATGGGGCCCTGCTGTGCACTAATTGACTGTCATATTACAAGAATGACTACATGACAAAAGTACTTCAATAGCTGTGAAATCCTTTGAGAAATTCAGCAGTCATGAAAGGCGCTATATGAATTCAAGTTTTTTTATGGCTGAGATTAGCAGAGACCAGAATCCACCTGAGACTTCTTTGGTTATAATGGCTTAGCTACTCACTGGATAAAAATAACTTATTTAGATAACTTGGTATGTTTTAAATAATTGGTAATACCCCTATTTTGTGTAATTCATTACTTTTACTTTAACTTCTTTCCAATGCCCCAAGCGTTATTTACTACATAATAATGCCGTAGTCCAGTGGCCAGGCAAGAGTCCTTCTCACAAGCCCATGCCAGTGCTGTTACAAAGCAGTCTCTAGATTTATAAGGCCTCAGAATGACTCCCCAGACTTGTCCCTCCATGCCTATCCCCTGTGGATGATACCTCCCTTCAACGAACCAGCCAAAAATAGAAGCTTTGGAGTTGGTCTGAGATAATCTGTCAGTACATTTATTTTATATATCACTGCACTAAAAGTTTTGCCTGTAATGTGTTACATGAATATTTACTGTTTCAGAGACAAAACCTATTTGATCAGAAAAAAAGGAAAAAGGTTTAAAGTGTCCCTGACTGTAAGTGCTGTGAAAAATAAAATGCTGCTTGGAATGGTTGGTTGAACATTGTCCAGTTTTACTGCTTTACTTATGGATATATATAAAAACTTACAGCTTACATTTATTCCAATAGAAATTTGCTACATGTTAATGAAGCTTTTGGACTTTCTCATTGTGACTGTTATTTCGTTAGTTGTAACTCATCCTCACTTTCTGTTCTGCTGCAGGATTAGAACCATAGAGTAAGACTTTCTGTGGAGATGTCAAGGACATTCATCTTATGAGCCACTGAAACCCCATCTAATGTGAGTTGAGGAAATTGCATAATTTATTACATGAAGTTACTCTGAAAGATATGAAGTAGTGAGATAGCAGATCCCCATGGGCACATTGCCATATTTAAGTAACAACTAACAAGGAAACACTTGAATGACAATGTCACAATTGTTTTATGCCTAGCCAATTTAATATCTATCGGGCAATAATGTAATGGGCGGGAATTTTATGTTCTCCCCCACATCAAGTTTGGAGGCAAGGAGCGCATATAATTGGGACAGGATGGTGGCGGGGGGATCCAGGTCACCTTCCTACCTCCACCCAAATTAAGTCTGGGGCGGGAAGGCCTCTGAATGGCCTTCCTGCCCCGCTGCCAATTGGGGCCCTTAATTGGGCAATTAACCTCCAATCAAACCTCCAATCCTGGCGCTGCCAAAATTAGCCTACAGCAGGTGGACCTGTTGCCACACAGGGAGTACGACAAGCAAAGCCTTGTGGGTTGCTTATCAGCTCCAGGGTGTGGGGGTGTGGGGGTGTGGGGTGGGGGGTGGAATGTCCCTCATTAAAAGGTACTTAGTGCCTGAATGAGGGACCCACCATTGGAAAGGGGAGGCCCACTGAGAGCCACCCCTTGCCCTTGCTACTGACCCCTCTTACAACTCGCCCCCACGATTCCCATCCTGTGAAACCCCTCCCATTCTGACTTACCAGTAGCCTGGTTCCAGGGTTGTGGGTGAGTGCTCTACCGGCAGCAGCCACCGCCTCCGTGGTGGTGCTGCTCAGTTAAACAGCTGCCGACCTCTGATTGACCAGCAGCTCTCAGAAGGTGTGACTTCCGCCACTGGGGTCCTTGATCCCGGGGAAGGCCAGGAATCACTTAAGTGCCTAATTGGCACTTGATCCGGCAGACCTTCCCCAGAGGAGGCGACGTGGGCTCTCACCGGTGCTTTTGCTGGTGGTCAAGACACCTATCACCCACATAAAATCCCAGCCATAGAGTGAGAATTGTCAATATATTAATTATATAGAAACACATTTTCTTCAATTCTTTCTAAAAGGTCATTGTCACTTATACTTAATTCTGGTGCAGTGGCATGATAAAAAATCCAAAAGGACTGCAGTGTGTCAGCTGTGGCTCAGAGGGTCACGTTCTTATTTCTGAATCAGAAGTTTTTGGTTCAAGTCCCACTCCAGAGACTTGAGCACAAAGAAACCTAGGATGACACTCCAGTGCAGTACTGATCAAGTGCTGTGCTGTTGGAGGTATTGTCTTTCAGATGTGATGTTAAACTGAAGCCCTGTCTGCTCTCTCAGGTGGATGTAAAAGATCCCATGGCACTATATTGAAGACCAAGTGACTTATCCCAGCAGTCCTAGCCAATATTTATCCCTCAGTTAACTTCATGAAAACAGATTATCTGTTCATTATCACACTGCTATTTGTGAGAGTTTGCTCTTTGCAAATTGGTTGCCACTCTTGGAATGCAAGCTCTGTTGGAATATAGGGAAGCAGAGCAGTCAGTTTGCACACAGCAAAGTGCCAGAAACAGTAATGAGATCAACGAGCGGATGATAATATAATTTGGGCTGCTGCCTCCCGAGGACATCCCCACCACCAGCACAATCGACCCCTCTGGATTCACTTAGATTATGGCTGAGGTGGCTCGATTTTGGCCAGCTTTCATTTGGTGAGAGGGATCAGGATGCCTGTTTTGGGCTGTGCAGCTTGATGGCCTGATGTCAGAGCTTCAAAATTGCAGCCGCTGCCTTGCTACAGCAATGTGCCGCAAGCTGTGCTGGTTGGTCATCCAAAAGTTAAAATTGATCTAATTTGGTGTAATGTTTGTGTTGTTGTCTACATATCCATGTGTAATGGGACATATAACACACCAAAAGCTGTAAGGTACTAGCTCAGAAGTTAGGGAAGGCTACTGCGTTTAGTTTCCCTTACTCCCTTGATGCCTTTATAGACAAAGGTATTCATGGTGACCTCCGCATAAGGGCTTAAGGGTTTATAACTTCAAAGTACAAATCCAATTCAGGTCTACATTATTATATTATGGATCATCTTGTTGTACAAGCTGAGATGTCATGTTGTAAGTTGACATTGACAGATGTGTGCTTAACCTGCAGCCCATTCAGTAGTTGACCATGTATTATATGCAGCTAGATTGTGTAATAATGATTTTCTGTGTGAAGACCATACTTGCCGATGATTTATATTGTTAATTGCAGCCATCCATCTAAACAGAGTTGGGTGCTGTACCACTCCGTCACTTGACCACAGAAGCAATTTTGTGTCTCTACATTTGTTTTGCCATTCAGTAGTTTTTTCTACACATGTTGTTCTACCCCTTTGCATAGGCAGAGAAAGTTATTGAATCTCACAATCTTTTGGACAGGCAGACAAAAATTATCCAGCTAAACAAGTGGGAACTTACCTTTAAAGACTAACTGAAACTTTTTATGAGTTGCTAATGCACCAGGTATTCAAACTTTGCCATTTGTGAGCTTCCAGCAGATACTCAATCCAGGTTGGGAGTCTGCCGACGAGATGAAATAGGATAGGTAGATTTTCCAACATGCACGCTTTTTCAGTGTTGAGAGTGTGCAGCATGCATTAATAGTGCACCACCAACCTTGCTGGATCTTCCTTGGTCAGCCTGGAATTCAAATGGCCTGAAAGCCCCTAGCCTGGCCAAGTGAAGTAACTCAAATAATGAAATAGTCCATGTCCACATGCAGCTAGACCTGGACACCATTCAGGCTTGTGCTGATAAGTAACAAGTAACTTTTGCACCACACAAGTGCCATGCAATGACTGTCTCCTACAGAGAGTCTAACCATCTCTCCTTGACATTCAATGGCACTACTATCGCCAAATCCCCCACCATCAATATTCTTGGGGGCAGGGGATCTGTTCATTGTGGTACTAGCAATAAGTTACATTATTCTTCGAGTTACATCACGTCTACAACACAGAAACAGCCATTTGGTCCAACTGATCTATGCTGGTGCTAATGCTCCACATGAGCCTCCTCTCACTCCTCTTCAGCTAACCTTATTAGCATACTCTTCTTTTCTTCTCTCCCTCATGTGCTTATCTAGCTTGCCCTGAAATGTATCTTTGCTATTTGTCTAAATTATTCCTTATGGTAATGAGCTCCACATTCTATGGATACCTCTTTGGGTAAAGAGGTTTCTCCTGAATTACCTATTGAATTTATTAATGACTATCTTATATTTATGGCCCCTAGTTTTGAAATCCACTGCAAGTGGAAACATTTTCTTTACGTCCATCCTATCAAAGCCTTTCATCATTTTAAAGACCTCTATCAGGTCGCCACTCAGCCTTCTCTTTTCTAGCGAAACAACCCCAACCTGTTTAGTCTTTCCTGCTAGTTATAACCTCTTTTTTGCACCTTCACCAATGCCTCAATATCCTTTTTATAATATGGAGACCAGAACACTGCACAGTATTTAGAGTTGGAGCAGAACTTGAAATTTCTCAGGTGGTTGTGTACGCTGCTGCAAACGTGCTCTCATTTTCAATTACATACAAGTGCTATGTAAGATAAACATGCCCTCATCCTGTATCTCTGACAGGGCAAGAGAGTGCTAAATCTTGAATGTACAGCTTTCATGGAGAAAAATGCAGCAAGTGTGCAGAGGAGCATCCAGTCACCTTGGCACTTGGCACATATGGTTGACTGAAACTTCTTTCACATTTACTCTCGGGTCCGAGAAACTAGGGAAATGTTATTAATCTGCTCTGTCACCTCCTTCCAGGCAACTTGGGATTCTACATTTGCAGGAGGGTAGCCTTCTGCCCCCAAAACAGCCACCCATGGCTGCTTTCAGCCATTCTGACAGCTAGTACTGCCTCTGATAGAGAAAAAGAATGTCTCCCCTTTAAGGGTGAGCAAACTTCCATTAAGTGCTGTCAGTTGGCCAAATTTGGTGAATGGCAGCTAGCCAACTTGCAGGCCTGACTGTTTTCATATTCCCATATGCAAGGACTTGAGACAATTTAGGGGTGAGTGATTGATTGCAAAAGTCAGCCAGGACCATACTACAGACTATCTGCATAAATGTGCCTGTGCCACGCGTGTGCATCGACCCAATTGTTACGGGATTACAAATATAATACCCCTTTACAGATGTAAACAATCTTAGAACAGCAAAAGAAAGCCAGCCAATTAATGTTAAGTACCACTGACCAACAGCCTAAAATTTCCAATTTTCAATCCACACTATTTCTGCACAAACAGTAATTCAAGTTTGATTAAGTTGAAGCTCTGTTTACTTAACAATAATTAGATTTGTCGTTCAGTAACCAGAGCCTTAGGTCAAGAGATACTGCTCTATTTTAACAGCAAAATAATGCATTGTGTATTACATGTTTTACTACATCTCTTGTACAAAACAGTGTATTATCTGATCAGAGAGGACAGAAGAAGAGCTCGGCGTAATGCCGAGCACGAAATCCATTGAGGTGGGGACATAAGGGGATAAAACTGAGTCCTTTGCTGAGTACATAATGTTCAGCGTCAGAGAGGGGAAGATCAGAGAGTATAGTGTATTATCTAAACTAACATGAGCAACACCATATGTCTGCGTGCACTTACTGTCAATTTTTCCTGTTATAAATTACTATTCCTGCATTTACATTGGAAACTATCTACATAAAACACATAAACTTGTCATGCTGTAATGACAGCTTCAGACCTGTAGAGTGCTATATCACCACAGTTTTGTGTCTCCCAGTTTCTCACCCTATACTGCAGAGGAGTTCAATACATGGATCAACTCTACTTCTCTTGTTCCCAATTTATTTATTTATTTATTTAGAGATACAGCACTTTACAGTTAGCTATTAATAATAATATAAAGTCAACATATTATCCAAAAATAAGAGCAGAATGTACGACTTTAATAGGTATGGGTCATCTATACAGCCAGTCCATTTATACCCTGCTTTCTAACTCTGCTTTACCCGAGGACTACACTTCATCTTAATTCCCCTTGTGTCATGCCAGGAGAGACTGACTATATGTGTAGGTTATACCCAGATTATGCAATTGCATAAATAGATGTTGCCTAGAACAGGAACACTGCTGCCCACAATGTCCTTGTACTGACTAGCACCTCTGTACCCAAAGGAATATCTAAATCAACCCCAACATTTATAAGAGTGATGCTAAGTACTGTTGCAGTAATATTTGTTAAACAAAGCATGATACAAATTCATTCAATTTTTTTCAAGTTTTGTATGTTTGTAAATTTTCATTATGAAAAAAGATAAACAGAAAATTTAAAAAGCTGCTTCACCATTATATATAAAGATTTATGATACTGTTTATTTATTTATCTGTCTGAAGTTGAGTACGCGAACTACTACTTATTTTCTAGAAACTAATCAAAAAGTATTTACTTCCTTCACTGGGTAAATCTCTTAAAATTTATCTCCAAGCCTTTTCTGTACAGAATCAGACCCCTGACCCACTTTTAATTCACAACATCTGACCTTGCAACTGAATAGTCTAAGTTGAACACCGTCAGAGATGTTAGTGCTGAAATCATTCCCTTCTCCCTTGCAAACCCAGAAAAATGCAAATGTTTCTGCTTTGAAAATGCTTTTTTCTTCACATTATCTAGGCTATTATGCCATTTCTAAAGTTAATGTTGTAGAAAATGTTTATCTATGAACTACAATGAAAGAAGTATTTAGAAAGTTAATCATGTAAAAAAATAGAATCATTGTGCAAATGGTTTTATGATTGTTTTCCTGTAGCAGGATTATGCTATTTCATGTACATTGAAATATTTTGGCAAGTTGTTTGCAATGTTCTATAACCTCTTCAATTCTATAATGAATGCTAAAACAGAAGGTTTGTAGTTAATCAAAGGCTTGTCATTGCATCCCAAGCCTTGATTTTAACCCCTCATACCAGCTCCTCTAGGAAGCCTTTGGCTTTCCCTCTGCCAATCACAGCCTTTCCCACAATTGGCGATCACCTGCCCAAGCCCAAATCTCTAACTCCATCTCTCTCCTGCAATCAATGAGCTCCACCCCCAAGCTTTGATCTCTCACTCACAGGCGGGATGTAATGTTGGTTGCTTCGCTTTTCATATGGTGCTGGTTGTTCAGCTTGTTTAACAAGATGGTTTGATAGCAGCCCAATAGAATGGACACCGCCTAAAATATCCCATAGATACATCCGAAGGGTTAAGAACATTTTATTTATTTCTGCCCCAATTTCTAAAGTCAGGGTACCATGCTTTAAAGACCTGATCCATTATTTTGTTACTAAATTTGGATAGAGTTCTAAATCTGCTTTGAGTAAAACATGAGTAGTTTAGTAGTTTATTATTAAGATACAGGAACAGTAAGCAATCAGTACAGGAGGCCACATGCTGGGCTTGAATCACACTGCAGAAACCCCCCCACATAGCATGTTTCAGCAGGCTCTACTTTGCACACAAGGCTTAAGTCAAATAAATCATTATCAAAGTGAATTTATTTGGAACAACATCATATTTCTACAGCAATAGCTTACTCCTGATCTCCTGTCGTGTATTTTAATGTGACCACTCTCCCACCTAATTTCTGTTACGACCAGGTGAGAAAGGTGTGTCGGGGTCTCTTTCAGCCTTCACCTGGTCTTATTGTAATAGGGTTTTAATTTTAATCACACCATACTTTGAGCTCCCCCTTGGTGAATTCTTGTTCACCGCTTTCCAATTATAAGGCAAAGAAATGAGCACAAACATGCTTTCTTAGGTTTAAAGAAGTAAAGCGAAATTTATTTTAAAACTTAAACTCTAATTCAATTAACGTCTACGGATACAGATTGTGTCCCATGCTCGCATACATACCCGATATGCACATGCAAACAGAGACAGAAAAGAGCAGAAGAAAAATAAAGTAGAGAGGTTTGAGGTAATCTCTGAAGACGGGTTCTTGTTACTGTGCTTCGAGCTCGCTGTAGTCCTTGCTTGTTGGTAGATCTTGCTTTTCGTTGGAACCTAGTATTCTTCTTAAGCCTTGTTCACTGTAGGAGACTTTTCTCTCTCAGGGTTCATATGTCTTCAATGGATTCTAAAGCTGGTGAGAACAAGATAAGAGCAGACAGGAGAGATGTCTTTTCAGGTCCAGGAGCAAACAACCTTCTGAGTTTTAAAACTCTGTGACAAGTTCAAATTTTTAAAAACTCCAAAAGCTAGTTAGTCATGTGATTAAACTGGTCTGACCATGTCCAGTTTATGTATTCTGCCATCTTAGTAGTTAACCTGGAATGCTAGCCTCTCCACCTTCAACATCTGGTAATCAAAAGTCCACTGTGGATTAAATTGGAGCAGGGAGTGACTCCTTTGTCCTTTCCAAGTACTGTCTATTACTATGCAAATGTCTTTCCAGTCAAGGGTCTGGGGATTTTTTTAAACAAGTTGTTTCTTTACTCCAGTAACAGTTTAAAAATCAATATTCATGTGGTGAAATATGTGTGCCTCATTCTTGGCAGATAATGCTGAATGAACCCTGCCCTTCTTTGCACAACCTATGCTGCATTCAGCTGCTGTATTTCACTCTAACAAGTTAAGCCTCCAGAGCACGTGGATACAATTACACGCTGGCAGTGAGTGCAAAAGCTCTAAAAGCAATGGCTTATGAGAAATGAGTGATAATATTTAGAACAACCAATTAAATAAAGAACATTTTTGTGTTTGTTACTAAAAAAAAATCATAATTTCCCATCAACAAATCACTTCTTTTCAATCCCATTTTTTGTTGTTTGGACATGTACCAATTTGCATTTTGTTATGCATCAGGGGGTAATAAATTGTCCACTTTAGAACTGCCGAAAGAGGTTACAGCATGCTATTTATGATGAATATTCTCCAATAGGTGGATGACTCATTCGAAGATTAGAACTTACAATAATGAAAATAAGAAATTCTGCACTTTAGGTACACATTTCTTATTTTCTTACAAGGGTTGCACACAATACATTAGAGCCTACATTTACTCTGATGCCATCGCCTGCACTTATAAACATATGAAAAAGACATGACCCATCAAGCTTGACTCATCCAGAGGACAGTATAACTTCACTCACCATCCGATCCAGCCCTTTGAAATGCTGTCTCTAGAAGAGGCATAAAAGGAGAGGAAAAAGCCTGTAGGAAATTTGAGAAAATTGCAAGGAAGTTTGTCTCAAACTTTCTGGCATAATCAAGAAGAAATTGGGAATCATGGATGTCCACAAATGATCCTTTTGGGCCTCCTTATCTCGAGAGACAATGGATATGTGCCTGGAGGTGGTCAGTGGTTTGTGAAGCAGCGCCTGGAGTGGCTATAAAGGCCAATTCTGGAGTGACAGGCTCTTCCACAGGTGCTGCAGAGAAATTTGTTTGTCGGGGCTGTTGCACAGTTGGCTCTCCCCTTACGCCTCTGTCTTTTTTCCTGCTAACTACTAAGTCTCTTCGACTCGCCACAATTTAGCCCTGTCTTTATGGCTGCCCGCCAGCTCTGGCGAATGCTGGCAACTGACTCCCACGACTTGTGATCAATGTCACAGGATTTCATGTCACGTTTGCAGACGTCTTTATAGCGGAGACATGGACGGCCGATGGGTCTGATACCAGTGGCGAGCTCGCTGTACAATGTGTCTTTGGGGATCCTGCCATCTTCCATGCGGCTCACATGGCCAAGCCATCTCAAGCGCCGCTGACTCAGTAGTGTGTATAAGCTGGGGGTGTTGGCCGCTTCAAGGACTTCTGTGTTGGAGATATAGTCCTGCCACCTGATGCCAAGTATTCTCCGAAGGCAGCGAAGATGGAATGAATTGAGACGTCGCTCTTGGCTGGCATACGTTGTCCAGGCCTCGCTGCCGTAGAGCAAGGTACTGAGGACACAGGCCTGACACACTCGGACGTTTGTGATCCGTGTCAGTACGCCATTTTCCCACACTCTCTTGGCCAGTCTGGACATAGCAGTGGAAGCCTTACCCATGCGCTTGTTGATTTCTGCATCTAGAGACAGGTTACTGGTGATAGTTGAGCCTAGGTAGGTGAACTCTTGAACCACTTCCAGAGCGTGGTCGCCAATATTGATGGATGGAGCATTTCTGACATCCTGCCCCATGATGTTCGTTTTCTTGAGGCTGATGGTTAGGGCAAATTCATTGCAGGCAGCCGCAAACCTGTCGATGAGACTCTGCAGGCACTCTTCAGTGTGAGATGTTAAAGCAGCATCGTCAGCAAAGAGGAGTTCTCTGATGAGGACTTTCCGTACTTTGGACTTCGCTCTTAGACGGGCAAGGTTGAACAACCTGCCCCCTGATCTTGTGTGGAGGAAAATTCCTTCTTCAGAGGATTTGAACGCATGTGAAAGCAGCAGGGAGAAGAAAATCCCAAAAAGTGTGGGTGCGAGAACACAGCCCTGTTACACACCACTCAGGATAGGAAAGGGCTCTGATGAGGAGCCACCATGTTGAATTGTGCCTTTCATATTGTCATGGAATGAGGTGATGATACTTAGTAGCTTTGGTGGACATCCGATCTTTTCTAGTAGTCTGAAGAGACCACGTCTGCTGACGAGGTCAAAGGCTTTGGTGAGATCAATGAAAGCAATGTAGAGGGGCATCTGTTGTTCACGGCATTTCTCCTGTATCTGACGAAGGGAGAACAGCATGTCAATGGTCGATCTCTCTGCACGAAAGCCACACTGTGCCTCAGGGTAGACGCGCTCGGCCAGCTTCTGGAGCCTGTTCAGAGCGACTCGAGCAAAGACTTTCCCCACTATGCTGAGCATGGAGATTCCACGGTAGTTGTTGCAGTCACCGCGGTCACCTTTGTTTTTATAGAGGGTGATGATGTTGGCATCGCGCATGTCCTGGGGTACTGCTCCCTCGTCCCAGCACAGGCATAGCAGTTCATGTAGTGCTGAGAGTATAGCAGGCTTGGCACTCTTGATTATTTCAGGGGTAATGCTGTCCTTCCCAGGGGCTTTTCTGCTGGCTAGAGAATCAATGGCATCACTGAGTTCTGATTTGGTTGGCTGTATGTCCAGCTCATCCATGACTGGTAGAGGCTGGGCTGCATTGAGGGCAGTCTCAGTGACGGCATTCTCCCTGAAGTACAGTTCTAGGTAGTGCTCAACCCAGCGGTCCATCTGTTTGCGTTGGTCAGTGATTATGTCCCCCGATTTAGATTTGAGGGGGGCGATCTTCTTGATGGTTGGCCCAAGAGCTCTCTTCATGCCATCATACATTCCTCTGATGTTTCCGGTGTCTGAGGCCAGCTAAATATGACTGCATAGGTGTTGCCAGTAGTCGTTTGCGCAACGCCTGGCTGTCCTTTGTGCAGTACCTCTGGCTGCTTTTAAGTGCTGCGGATGTTAAATCGCTGGGGGCTTTCTTGTAGTTCGATAGTGCAATGCGCTTAGCGGCTATGACAGGTTCCAGCTCTTCATTATGAGATTGAAACCAGTCTGCATTTCTCTTCGCACTTTTGCCGTAGGTGGTCAAAGCTGACTCATAGATGGCGTCTCTGATGTGGGCCCACTTGGTCTCAGCATCCCCTGTGGGAGTGTTTTGAAGGGCTGTTACAAGTGAATTTAGAAATTTTTGTAACAGCTGTGGGTGAGAAATTCTGCTCGTGTTGATGCGCGGGTGGCCCTTCTGCTTGGAATGATGCAACTTCTTTGGTCTGAGTCTAACCTTGCTGCACACCAGGGAGTGGTCGGTGTCGCAGTCCGCACTGTGGAAGCTGCGTGTGACAAATGATCACAATCTAGATTAACTAACCATTTTCTTCATAGCTGGCAATGTTGTATTCTCAATTATCAAGTTGTATTTTAAAGGGCTGTAGTGACCCCATATTCACTACATATCTCAAATAATTGTTTCCAAACAGCAATGACTCATTGTGAAAAGAAGTACTTCCTAGAATGTAACATAACTCTTTTCATACACTTTTATAGGAATGACAACTAGTCCTACCATCTCTACTCATTTCAAATAACCTATCTAACTGGACCACATCCAATCTCTTCTGCAATTTAAAAGCTTCAATCATTTCCCCTTGTAGAGCTTCATAAAATCAAATAAGCATAACTCTTTGAGTGTATCATAATAATTAAGCACTGAGATTTTGTATCAAATTTGTTCTGACGAAGGGTCGCTGACCTGAAACATTGGGAGGAATCTTCTGGACTTAGAACATTCTTGGGTATCGGAGCCATTTCTGGTCCTGATCCTGATGGTGTTGGAGTTCATCACGACTGCGCGATCTTCCTGGAGGCAACCAATTAACAGGCCGCATCCAATTTTGCCCCAATTAGAGATGGCAGATGGGCTGCACAAGTGGGAGGGCCAATTGCAGTGCCTGATGCTGTGGATGACTGGCAGCCCCACTGGGAGGGTTAGGGGCTGCCAACGCAGGTAGGGGACTGCGTAGGGGCCTCAAGATGGAGGCACCCTTTGAATGTTTCTGCAATTTAAAAAATTTAATTTGGCCATAGCTGTGAGGCCATCATTGTGGAGCGAGCCTGCAGCCATGGCTGTTGCTCTCAGAACCCCGTGCCTCCAGGATGAAGAGATTTAAAGGAGGTATTGATGGCGCCCCCGGGCCTGCCGCTGGGAGGCCGACTCCAGGCACCTGCTAGGCTCTGGCCTCTGGGGGAGCCCGTCCGCCAATGAGAAGAACCCAGTGGTGTCACAAATTTGCCCCCAAGTGGGCTCTTAATTGCTACTAATTGGATACCTGCCGCTGCCAGTCTGATCCCGCCTCTGGCAAGATTTCTTGGAAATGGGAATGCATCCAGGAGTTGCCCGAATGCACAATTTTTTAAAAGTTTCTTCCGGTTCTGCCTCTGTCTCTGTGACACTACCATTCCAGGTATTAATCTAGTAAACCTTCTCTGTACTACCTCCAACACATTTACATCCTTCCTTAAATAAGGAGACGAGTAGTGTACACAGTACTCCAGATGTGGTCTCACCAATGCCCTGTATAGCTGAAGCATAACCTCCCTACTTTTGTATTCAATTCCCCTCATGATAAACGATAACATTCTATTAGCTTTCCTAATTACATGCTGTACCTGCATACTAATGTTTTGAGATTCGTGCACGAGGACACCCAGATCCCACTGCATCTCAGAGCTCTGCAATCTCTCACCATTTAGATCATCTGCTTCTTTTTTATTCTTCCTGCCAAAGTGGACAATTTCACACTTTCCCACATTATACTCCATTTGCCGGGTCTTTGCCCACTCACTTAACTGGTCTATACCCCTTTGTAACCCGCTTATGTCCTCTTTCCTACCTATCTTTGTGTCATCAGCAAATTTAGCAACCATACCTTCGGTCCCTTCATCTAAGTCATTTATATAAATTGTAAAAAGTTGAGGCCCCAGCACAGATCCCTGTGGCACTCCACTCATTACGTCTTACCAACCAGTATATGACCCATTTATGCCTACTCTCTGTTTCTTGTTAGCTAACCAATCTTCTGTCCATGCCAATATGTTACCCCCTACACCATAAGCTTTTATTTTTTGCAATAACCTTTGATGTGGTACCTTATCAAATGCCTTCTGGAAATCTAAGTACAATACATCCACCAGTTTCCCTTTATCCACAGCACATGTAACTCCCTCAAAGAACTCCAATAAATTGGTTAAATATGATTTCCCTTTCATAAAACCAAGTTGACTCTGCCTGATTACCTTGTATTTTTCTAAATACTGCTATAATGTCTTTAGTAATAGCTTCTAACATTTTCCCTAAGACAGATATTAAGCTAACTGGCCTGTAGTTTCCTGCTTTCTGTCTCCCTCCCTTTTTGAATAAAGGAGTTTTTTCCAATCTAATGGAACCTTCCCCGAATCCAGGGCATTTTGGAAAATTAAAACTAATGCATCAACTATCTCACTAGCCACTTCTTTTAATATCCTAGGATGAAGTCCAGCAGAACCTAAGGACTTGTCAGCCCACAGCTCCAATAATTTGTTCAGTACCACTTCCCTGGTGATTGTAATTTTCTTGAGTTCCTCCCTCCCTTCCATTTCCTGACTTACAGCTAATACTGGGATGTTACTTGTATCCTCAATAGTGAAGACCGATGCAAAATATCTGTTCAATTCATCTGGCATCACCTTTTTATCAATTATTAATTCCCCAGACTCACATTCTATTGGACCAACCCCACCTTTGTTAACTCTTTTCTTTTTTAAATATCTATAGAAACTCTTACTGTCTTTATATTTCTAGCTATCTTGCTCTCATCCCCTAATTTTACCTTCTTTATCAATCTTTTAATCATTCTTTGCTGTTTTTTAAATTCTGTCCAATCTTCTGACCTGCCTCTCATCTTTGCGCAATTATATGCTTTTTCTTTAAGTTTGATACTATCTTTAACTGTTTTAGTTAACCACGGATGGCAGGTCCCACCCTTGGAATTTTTCTTTCTTGTTGAAATATATCTATTCTAAAATATACCCTTAAATGTCTGCCACTGCATCTCTATTGACCTATCCCTTAACCTGATTTCCCAGTTCACCTTAGCTTTCATGCCCTCATAATTGCCCTTATTTAAGTTTAAAATACTAGTCTCAGACCCACTCTTCTCTCCCTCAAACTGAATGTAAAATTCAATCATATTATGATCACTGCTACCTACAGGCACCTTAACTATGAGGTCATTAATTAATCCTTTCTCATTGCACAATACCAGGTCTAGTATAGCCTGCTCTCTGGTTGGCTCCAGAACGTATTGTTGCAAGAAATTATCCCGAAACCTTTCTATGTACTCCTCATCTAGGCTACCTCTGCCCATCTGATTTTTCCAGTCTATATGTAGGTTAAAATCCCCCATAATTATTGCTGTACCTTTCTGACAAGCTGCCATTATTTCTTCCTTTATACCCCGTCTGACAGTGTGGTTAATGTTAGGTGGCCTGTACACCACTCCCACAAGTGACTTCTTGCCTTTATGATTTCTCATCTCAACCCAAACTGCTTCTACATCCTGGTCTCCTGAACGTAGGTCATCCGTCTCTATTGTGCTAATGCCATCATTAATTAACGGAGCTACCCTCCACCTTTTCCTAGCTTCCTGTCCTTCCTAAATACCATGTATCCTTCAATATTCAGGTCCCAATCTCTGTCGTCCTGCAGCCATGTCTCTGTAATGGCTAGCAGATTGTACTTATTTATCTTTATTTGCGCGGTCAATTCATATGTTTTGTTTTGAATGCTACGTGCATTCAGATACAGAGCCTTTAGTTTTGTCCTTTTATTATTTTTGTAATCTCTAGCCTTATCTGTTGATTTACACTTAGATTTGTACGCTCTGTCCCTTCCTGTCACCGTCCGTTTATCATTTCCCATATTAATACTCTCTTGCCTTGTCTCTACTCCTTGATTTACCATATCTTCCCAAATTTGATTCCTTGCCCCCACTATTCAGTTTAAAACCCTCTCTATTTCCCTAGTTATGCAGCTTGCTAGAACACTGGCCCCAGCACTGTTCAAGTGCAGACTGTCCCAACAGTACAGCCACCACCTTCCCCAGTACTGGTGCTAGTGCCCCATGAACCGGACCCCACTTCTACCATACCAGTCTTTGAGCAACACATTAATTTCTCTAATCTTATTTGCCCTATGCCAATTTGCATGCAACTCAGAAATAATCCAGAAATTATTACCTTTGAGGTTCTGTTTCTTAATTTGACACCTAGTTCCTCATACTGATTATGCAGAACCTCTTTCCTTGTCCTGCCTATGTCATTGGTGCTTATATGGACCATGACGACTGGATCCTCCCCCTCCCACTGTAAGAACCTCTCCAGCCCTGAGCAGATGTCCCGAACCCTGGTACCGGCAGGCAACACAGCCGTCTGGACACTCGCTCTTTGTTACAGAGAACAGTGTCAATCCTCCTCACTATACTGTCCCCTACTACCACTACATTCCTTTTTTCTCCCTCCACTTGAATGGCTTCCTGTACCATGGTGCCATGGCGAGGTTGCTCATCCACCCTGCAGCCCTCACTCTCATCCAACAACCACCCAACCCTACAGTAATCCCATATTCCCTACCACCTACCTACACTAGGGGCAATTTACAATGGCCAATTTACCTATCAACCTGCAAGTCTTTGGCTGTGGGAGGAAACCGGAGCACCCGGTGAAAACCCACACAGTCACAGGGAGAACTTGCAAACTCTGCACAGACAGTACCCAGAATCGAACTCGGGTCTCTGGAGCTGTGAGGATGCAGTGCTAACCACTGCGCCACTGTGCCGCCCAAGTTAGTACTTTTTATTTTATACTTATTAATCTTGACAATATAATCTAAAACCTCATTTGTTATCCCTATAACTTACCTCACACTGCCTGAGCATCATTTGCAAGCATTCAGCTAATATCCCCAAGTATCTTTCCTGATCTGTTTAATTTAATAGACACCCTTGCATGGCACAGATATGCCTAGAGTTTTATAGCCCCATGAATTGGCACTTGGCCATATCTGCCATGCGTGTCCCTAGCCATTACTTATCTAAATCAATCTACAACCTATCAATTCTCTATTACAAATCCTCATACAATTTTTTGTGCCATCAGCAAATGCCTCCAAATCATTCCTGAAAATGAAGAACAGTGATGGATTCAATGAGGAGCTCCACTCTTAACTGGGTCTCAAGCACATCCAGTATCCTTAATACCAAGCTTCCATTTATGATTTTTTTTATTTGTTCATGGGATGTGAGCATTGCTGGCTAGGACAGCATTTACTACCCATCCCTAATTGCCCTTGCGAAGCTGGTAGTGAGCTGCATTCTTGAACTGCTGCAGTCCATGTGGGGTAGGTACACCCACAGTGCTGTTAGGAAGAGAGTTCCAGGATTTTGAACCAGCGACAGTGAAGGAACGGCAATATAGTTCCAAGTCAGGATGGCGTGTGGCTTGGAGGGGAACTTGCAGGTGGTGGTGTTCCCATGCATTTGCTGTCCTTGTCCCTCTAGGTGGTAGAGGTCATGTGTTTGGAAGGTGTTGTCTAAGGAGCGTTTCTGCAGTGCATCTTGTAGATCAGGGTAGTCCAACATTTTTGGGCAGAGGGCTGCATTACAATTTTTGCTTGGCACAGGGGCCGATGAGCAAATTTTGAAAGATAAAGGCATTAAAAATTTATCTTACCAATAAAAACAACAACAAATGTGCATTTTTGTGAAGAAGCTTTAAATGAGAACACTAATTTATTGACTTACTTTATCATACCATACGAGTTAGGAGCAGAAGTAGGCCATTCGGCCCATTGAGCCTGCTCTGCCTTTCAATCATGGCTGATCTGTTTCTGTCTCAAATTCCACACTCCCATCTACCCCCAATAATCTTTTATTCCCTTCCCTAACAAGAATCTATCTACCTCTGCCTTCAAAATATTCAATGACCCCACCTCCATCACCTTCTGAGGCAGAGAATTCCAAAGTTGCACAACCCTCTGAGAGAAAAAATTTCTCCTTGTCTCTGTCCTAAAAGGGCGACCCCTAATTTTAAAACAGTGCCCCCTTGTTCTGGACTCACCCACAAGAGGAAACATCCTTTCTGCATCCAGAGACCGTTCAGGATCTTATATACTTTAATCAAGTCTCCCCTCACTCTTCTAAGCTCCAGTGAAAACAAGCCCAGTCTGTTCAACCTTTTCTTAAAAAACAACCCACTCATTCCAGGTATCAATCTAGTAAACCTCCTCTGAATTGCCTCCAAAGCATTCACATCCCTCCTTAAATAAGGAGACCAAAACTGCACACAGTATTCAAGATGTGGTCTCACCAATGCCCTGTATAACTGAAGCATAACATCCTTAGTTTTATTTTTAATTCCTCTCATAATAAAGGATAGCATTCCATTAGCCTTCTTTATTACTTGCTGTACCTGCATACTAATGTTTTGTGACTCATGCACTAGAACACCTAGATCCTTCTGCACCTCGGAATTCTGCAGTTGTTCTCCGTTTAAGAAATACTCTGCTTTTTTTATTCTTCCTGCCAAAGTGAACAATTTCACATTTTCCCACATTATACTCCATGTGCCAGATTTTTGCCCACTCACTCAACCTATCTATATCGGTCTACAAGTTCCTTATGTCCTCTTCACAACATACTTGCCTACCTATCTTTGTGTCATCTGCAAACTTAGCTACCATGCCTTCGCTCCCCTCATCTAAGTCATTGATATAAATTGTAAAAAGTTGAGGCCCCAGCACAGACCCCTGCGGGACTCCACTTGTCACATCCTGCCAATCAGAAAAGGACTCGTTTATGCATACTCTCTGTTTTCTGCCAGCCAGCCAATCTTCTATCCATGTTAATATATTACCCCCTACACCATGAGCTCCTACTTTGCACAATAACCTTTTATGTGGCACCTTGTCAAATGCCTTTTGGAAATCCAAGTACAGTACGTCAACAGGCTCCCTTTTATCCACAGCGCGTGCTACTCCTTCAAAGGATGCCAATAAATTGGTTAAACATGATATCACTTTCACAAAACCAGATTGACTATTCCTGATTACCTTGAGTTTATCTAAGTGCCCAGCTCTAGCCTCCTTAATGATCGATTCCAATGCCTTCCCCACGACAGACATCAAGCTAACTGACCTATAGTTACCTGTTTTCTGCCTTCCCCCACTTTTTTGAATAGAGAGGTTAAATTTGCTACTTTTCAGTCTGATGGAACCTTTCCAGAATCTAGCGAATTTTGAAAAATTAACACCAATGCATCAACTACCTCGTTAGTCACCTCTTTTAAGACCCTAGAATGAAGCCCATCAGTACCCAGGGACTTGTCAGCCCGCAGCTCCATCAGTTTGGTCAGTACCACTTCCCTGGTGATTGTAATTTCACCAAGTTCCTCTCTTCTTCGCGGCTCCTGATTTACAGCTATTACTGGAATGTTTTTTGTATTCTCTTCAGTGAAGACAGAAGCAAAATATTTGTTCATTTCATCTGCCATTTCCTTGTTATCTACTATTAACTCCCCAGTCTCACTCTCTAGAGGACTAACACTCACTTTACTTACTCTTTTCCTTTATAAATACCTGTAGAAACTCTTGCTATCCACTTTTACATTTCTAGTTAGCTTCCTGTCATATTCTAATTTCTTTTTCCTGATTAACCTTTTAGTCATTCTCTACCATTCTTTATATTCTGACCAATCATCTGACCTACCACTCATCTTGCTGGATGTTTTCCTTAACTTCTTTAGTTAACCACAGATGGTGGGTCCTCCCCTTAGAATTTTTCTTTATAGTGGGAATATACTTATTCTGAGTATTCTGAAATATCCCCTTAAATTTCTTCCACTGCTTCGCTATTGATCTATCTCCTAGCCTAGTAACCCAGTTCACTTCAGCTAGCTCATGTTTCACGCCCACATAGTTGCCCTTATTTAAGTTTAAAATACTTGTCTTAGACCCACTCCTCTCTCTTTCAAACTGGATGTAAAATTCAATCATATTGTGGTCACTGCTAGGTAGAGGTGCCTTTACTCTGAGGTCATTAATTAATCCTGTCACATTACACAATACTAAGTCTAATATAACCTACTCTCTGGTTGGTTCCAGAATGTGCTGCTCTAAGAAACTATCTCAAAAGCATTCTATGAACTCCTCATCCCCTATTGTCAATCTGATTTTCCCAGTTTATATGTAGATTAAAATCACCCATGATCATTGCCGTCCCTTTATCACAAGCACCCAATATTTCTTCTTGTATACTTCGTCCTATATTGTGGTTATTGTTAGGGGGCCAGTAGACCTCTCCCACTAGTAACTTCTTTCTCCTACTATTCCTTATCTCTGCCCAAACTGATTCTACATCCTGATCTCTTGAACCAAGGTCATCTCTAACTATTGCACCAATGCCATCCTTGATTAACAGTGCTACACCGCCACCTTTTCCTCGCTTCGTATTCTTCTTGAACTTCATATACCCCTCAAGATTCAGGATCCAATCCTTGTCATCCTGCAGCAACCTCTCTGTAATGGCTATCAGATTATATTTATTTCCTTCAAAGTGCGCTATCAATTCATCTACTTTGTTATGAATGCTCCGTGCGTTCAGATACACAGCCTTTAGTTTTATCTTGTTGTTATCTTTATAACATCTAGTCTTGACTGTTGGTGTGTCATTGGGTTTTTTCTCACTGCCCCTTCCTGCCATTCTCTGACCTTCATTTCCCATATTACTATTCTGCTCTCCTGCCTTGACTCTACCCCTTGGTTTGCTACATCAAGCTTGATCCAGCACCCTCCTTGTTTTGTTTAAAGCCCTCTCTATTTCCCTAGTTATATGGTTTGCTAGAAGACTGGGCCCAGCACAGTTCAGATGCAGACTGTCCCAACGGTACAGCCCCCACCGTCCCCAGTATTGGTGCCAGTGCCCCACAAACCGAAACCCACTTCTCCCACACCAGTCTTTGAGCCACGTATTCATTTCACTAATCTTATGTGCCCTCTGCCACTTGGCATGTGCCTTAGGCAATAATCCAGAGATTATTACCCTTGAGGTTCTGCTCTTCAATTTGTTGCCTAGCTGCTCATACTGTCTAACCAGGACCTCTTTCTTAGCCCTACCTATGTAGTTGGCACCAATGTCATTGGCACCCACAACAACTGGATCTTCCCCCTCCCACTCCAGGTTCCTGTCCAGCCCTGAGCAGATGTCCTGAACCCTGGCAACGGGCAGGCAACACAGCCTTCTGGACTCACGCTCTCGGCTGCACAGAACAGTGTCAATCCCCCTCACTATACTATCCCCTACTACCACTACATTCCTTTTTGCTCCCCCCACTTGAATTGCTTCCTGTACCACAGTGCCATGGTCAGTCTGCTCATCCACCTTGCAGAACTCGCTTTCATCTACACAGAATGAGAACACCTCAAACCTGTTTGGCTATTGCAAAGTCTGAGGCTCCTCCACTACTGTTTTCTTGGTCCCTTGACCTGCCTCACTCACAATCACATCCTCCTGTCCCTCACTGCAGACCAAAACAGATGACCCTGTTCTACGAGGTGTGACCGTCCTCTGGAACAAAGTGTCCAGGTATTTATTCCCCTCCCTTATGTTGTACAGTGTTTGCAGTTCGGCTTCCAGATCAATAATCCTGATCCGGAATTCCTCTAGCTGCTTAAACTTTCTGCTGATGTGTTTATCCTGGATCACCTTGGAAACCAGGGCTCCCACATACCACAGCTGCAGCATAACACCTGTGCTGCCATTGTTACTTAAATTATTAGTTAATTTACTTTAATTACTTTCTTAATTAACTTAGAATAATTCCTACATATTGTTGAATTTACTGTGTTTATTAAATGCTAGTACCACCTTCAATTAGAGTTATACTTTTCTTGATTACACAGATATGTAGACCTTCCTGTTGGTAATAGACCTTCCTGTTGGTAAATGCTAATAAAGCTTTGCCAATTCTAATGAACCTTACTACTATTAGTAAACCTTAAAAGTACTGATAAACTCTAATAATACTTAATGCAGCTTATGTATTAAGTTGTTCAAATTTGAGCGAATACACTCCCTGCTGGTCTCTTTCTTTCACTCTGTATGATAAATGATCAAATCCGCTTTAGTTTTTAGTTTATATACTAATGAATCGATCAAATCTTATTTTATGTTTGATTGAGATTAAATTAAAAGCTTACCGGTATACTCACCCCGGCCTCTGTCTGTTTCCCTGTTCTTTCTGTCAACTCTGACGCCACTCCGATGTCATTTTTTCGATTTTTTTTTCCCCTTCTCCGCTCCCGCCATTCTCTCTCCTCATCACTACATTGAAAACTAATTTAGTAACATACCTGGTATTGTTTTTGCTTGCATAAGTAGTCAATCTCTGTCCACACACTTGAGGTAGCGATGCAGAGTATTCTGGATAGATATCCATCTGTTAAGAGAGATCTTGATCTCTCTCTCTGTCTCTCCCTGTGTTACCCCCTCTGTATGTTGTTCCCCCCTCCCTGTGTCATCCTCACTCTCTGTGTCCCCCTTCCCCCTCTCTCTCTGTTCCCCCCTGCCCCTCTCGCTCTGTTGCCCCCCTCTCTCTATTCCCCCCTCTCTGTTTTCCCTTTCTCTCAATCTGTTCCCTCTCTCTGTTCCCCCTCTCTGTCCCCTTTCTTTGTTTTCCCCTCTCTCTGTCCCCCTCCCTCTCTCTCTTTCCCCCTCTCTCTGTTCCCCTCCCTCTCTTTGCTTCCCCCCTTTCTGTTTTCCCTCTCTCTCTCTTTGTTCCTCCCTCTCTCTGTCCTCCACTTTCTCTTCGTTTCCCCCCTCTCTCTCTGTTCCCCCCCCCCCCAACCCCGGTCTCTCCCTCCCTCTCTCTGACAGTTGCAGGGAGCAAGAGCGCTCAGCATAGCGGCTTTGTGGTTGTTCAGTTTGTTTAAAAACATCGCGCTGAGTTTCACAGCTGACAGCTGCTGATGTAGGAACGTGCTTCCCAATGTCGGACAGATTCAGGGTTTTCCGGTGGGCTTTTAAAAAAAGTCAGAAAACCCTGAACCTTTCTGATGTTGGGAAGTGTGAAACTGACAGTACAATGTTTTTAAAAGGCCGGTCTGCAAGAAGACAATGGGACATTTCCCATCTCCAGTCACGAAGCCCTAGTGAGAATGAGGAATGACTCCAGGTACAGTTTGCACCTGCGGGCTGGATCGAAACCTTTGGCAGGCTGGATCTTGGACCGGAGGCTGTATGTTGGACAACCCCGTTGCAGATGGTACACACAGCTGCCACTGTGCGTCGGAGGTGGAAGGAGTGAATGTTTGCAGCTGGGGTGCCAATCAAGTGAGCTGCTTTGGCCTGGATGGTGTCGAGCTTCTTGAATGTTGTTGGAGCTGCACCTATCCAGGAAAGTGGAGAGTATTCCATCACACTCCTAACTTGTGCCTTGTTGATGGTGGGTAGGCATTGGGGAGTCAGGAGGTGAGTTACTGACCGCAGGATTCCGAGCCTCTGACCTGCTCTGGTAGCCACAGTATTTATATGGCTACTCCAGTTCAGTTTCTGGTCAATGGTAACCCCCCAGGATGTTGATAATGGGGGATTGAGCGATGGTAATGCCACTGAATGTCAAGGGGAGATGGGTAGATTCTCTCTTGTTAGAGATGGTCATTGCCTGGCACTTGTGTGGCACAATTGTTACTTGCCACTTATCAGCCCAAGCCTGGTCTTGCTGCATTTCTACACGGATTGCTTCAGTATCTCAGGAGTCGCAAATGGTGCTGAATATTGTGCAATCATCAGCGAGCATCCCCTCTTCTGACCTATGATTGAAGGAAGGTCATTGATGAAGCAGCTGAAGATGTTTGGCTGAGGACACTACCCTGAGGAACCCCTGCAGTGATGTGCTGGAGCTGAGATGATTGACCTCCAATAACCACAACCATCTTCCTTTGCGCTAGGTATGACTCCAACCAGCGGAGAGCTTTCCCCTGATTCCCATTGAGTCCAGTTTTGCTAGGACTCCTTGATGCCATACTTAGTCAAATGCTGCCTTGATGTCAAGGGCAGTCACTCTCACCTCACCTCTGGGGTTCAGCTGTTTTGTCCATGTTTGAACAAAAGCTGTAATGAGGTCTGGAGCTGAGCGGCCCTGACGGAACCCAAACTGAGCATTGCTGAGCAGGTTATTGTTAAGAAAGTGCCGTTTGATAGCACTGTCGACGACATCTTCCATCACTTTACTGATGATCGAGAGTATACTGATGGGGTGGTAATTGGCCAGGTTGGATTTGTCCTGCTTTTTATGTACAAGACATACCTGAGCAATGTTGTAGCTGTGGTGGAACAGCTTGGCTAGGGGTGAGACATGTTCTGGAGCACAGGTCTTCAGTATTATTGCCAAAATGTTGTCAGGGCCCATTGCCTATGTTTGGGCCACTCAGCTCCAGACATCATTCTAGCCTTTGCAGTATCCAATGCCTTCAATCTTTTCTTGATATCACGTGGAGTGAATCGAATTGGCTGAAGACTGGCATCTGTGATGCTGGGGACTTCAGGAGGAGGCTGAAATGGATCATCCACTGAAAACTTCTGGCCGAGGTTGGATGCAAATGCTTCAGCCTTATCTTTTGCACTGATGTTCTGGGCTCCCCCATCATTGAGGATGGGGATATTTGTGGATTTGTGGATATTTATATGATTTCAATCAGCTTCTATCAATTCAGCTAACTTCCCTGTTACTCTACTAATAGCACAACTTTATCAAATACTTTTTGGGAATGAAGGAAAGCAACATCTATCAACTTTACTCACCATTCTGGGCACTTCCTCAAAGAATTCATTCAAGTTAATGAAGCATGCAAGATACTTCGGGATGAACCTTCTCAGCTTAGTCTCTGATGGAACAGCGGGACCATTTTCAGGTTGGAAACCTGATTGACTGATTTATGCGCCTAGCCATTGGTCTTTATCAGAGCAAACTAATTCTCATCCTGCCTTCAAGCTCCTTGAATAATTAGGGAGGGCGGGATGAAGGGTCCATTCTGTCAAAGGAAAGATTTCTAATTAAAGGGACCATGGCATGGGTTACAAGGGCTTACCAGTGCTTGAATTTTTGAGGTTGCTGCAACCACATGAATAGAGAGAAAATCTGGGAATGCTGATCCCCATGTCTCTCACTCTTACCTGGAGGTCCTGCAGTGAGGTGAGCTTCCCCAAGGATGGGAGGAAGAGGACAACCTCGCCAAACAAGCAGGTGTGGATGGAAGTGGCCGAGGAAGTCAGCATCAGGAGTCTGGTCCCTTTAACCTGGAGACAGTGCAGCAACAGGATCTAGGACCTTGAAAAGGCATGGTAGGTAAGTGGCATTACACTGTTAGTTGCCAAGTCCCACACTCTTCTGAACAGCATTCCTTAGGTTAACACATCTTGCAGCAACACTCATTCCTCTGTCTCCAGATACCTCACATACCCACCTGAGCAGCCAATTCTCACACTCACCCTCAGCCTCTTGCACCCATGCTTCACAGTCATCCTGCACAAATGGGGTCCTTCCCTCCTTTGCACACAAGCCATTACACACGCCTCTCTGTTTTCTCTCCTTGCAGGAGAAGAGAGTACACAACTTGGTGAGTGACAAAGACCCAGTGGGAAGGTGGCCCTCTAGTGACAGACATCTTGTAAGCCATTGCCAATGCCTGCCCACTTGGTCCACTGGGAAGGTGGTCTTGTTCCAGAAGGCAGTGACCTGCGTTAAGAGCCTGAGTCTCCTGAGGCACTGGTGCTCTGACATGTCCAGATAGCTGATCCGCTGTCTGTAGACCCTCTGTTGGGAGTCTTGCCTCCTTCCAGCTGGATCTCTGTGTCCATCCCATCTGCCATGTGGAGGGGCATGTGGCTGAGGGGAAGGCAGCTGGCGCTGTTGCTGGTTTTGCTTCTATTGCTGCGGGGGCAGTTGGTGGTGGTGTGGCCTCTGCCTTTTGCCCTGAGCAGAGGTGGAAGGCGGAGCTGCATAATCTGCTTCCATGTCGTGGTGAAGGCTGGCAGCAGGGAAGTCAACCACAATCTGTAACCTCATGCCTGGCATATTCCCCACTCTACCATTACCATCAAGCCAGGAGACCAACCCTGGTTCAATGAAGAGTGCAGGAGGGCATGCCAGGAGCAGCACCAGGCATACCTCAAAATGAGCTGTTACCCTGGTGAAGCTACAACCCAGGATTACTTGCATGCCAAACTGCATAAGCAGCATGCAATAGACAGAGCTAAGCGATCCCATAACCAACGGATCAGATCTAAGCTCTGCATTCCTGCCACATCAGTGGGGCGGCACAGTGGCGCAGTGGTTAGCACCGCAGCCTCATAGCTCCAGGGACCCGGGTTCGATTCTGGGTACTGCCTGTGCGGAGTTTGCAAGTTTTCCCTGTGTCTGCGTGGGTTTTCGCCGGATGCTCCGGTTTCCAACCACATCCAAAGACTTGCAGGTGATAAGTAAATTGGCCGTTGTAAATTGCCCCTAGTGTAGGTAGGTGACAGGGAATATGGGATTACTGTAGGGTTAGTATAAATGGGTGGTTGTTGGTCGGCACAGACTCGGTGGGCCGAAAGGCCTGTTTCAGTGGTGTATCTCTAAATAAAAAATAAAATAACATCCAGCCGTGAATGGTGGTGGACAATTAAGCAACTAACTGGAGGAGGTGGCTCCACAAATATCCCCATCCTCAATGATGGGGGAGCCCAGCACATCAGTGCGAAAGATAAGGCACAAGCATTTGCAACAATCTTAAGCCAGAAGTGCCGAGTTGATGATCCATTTCAGCCTCCTCCTGAAGTCCCCAGCATCACAGATGCCAGACTTCAGCCAATTCGATTCACTCCGTGTGATATCAAGAAATGACTGAAGGCACTGGATACTGCAAAGGCTATGGGTCCTGACAATATTCTGGCAATAGTACTGAAGACCTGTGCTCCAGAACTTGCTGCACCCCTAGCCAAGCTGTTCCAGTATAGCTACAACACTGGCATCTACCCGGCAATTGCCCAGGTATGTCCTGTACACAAAAAGCAGGACAAGTCCAACCCAGCCAATTACCGCCCCATCAGTCTACTCTCAATCATCAGTAAAGTGATGGAAGGTGTCATCAACAGTGGCATCAAGCAGCACTTGCTAGCAATAACCTGCTCAGTGATGCTCAGTTTGGGTTGCGCCAGGGCCACTCAGCTCCTGACCTCATTACAGCGTTGGTTCAAACATGGACAAAAGAGCTGAACTCAAGAGGTGAGGTGAGAGTGATTGCCCTTGACATCAAGGCAGCATTTGACCAAGCATGGCATCAAGCAGCCCTAGCAAAACTGGAGTCAATGGGAATCAGGGGGAAAACTCTCTGCTGGTTGGAGTCATACCTAGTGGAAAGGAAGATGGCTGTGGTTGTTGGAGGTCAATTATCTGAGCTCCAGGACATCACTGCAGGAGTTCCTCAGGGCAGTGTCCTAGGCCCAGCCATCTTCAGCTGCTTCATCAATGACCTACCTTCAATCATAAAGTCAGAAGTGGGGATGTTTGCTAATGATTGCACAATGTTCCACACCATTCGCAACTCCTCAAATACTGAAGCAGTCCATGTAGAAATGCAGCAAGACCTGGACCATATCCAGGCTTGGGCTGATAAGTGGCAAGTAACATTTGCGCCACACAAGTGCCAGGCAATGACCATCTCCAACAAGAGAGAATCTAACCATCTTTCCTTGACATTCAATGGCATTACCATCGCTGAATCCCCCACTATCAACATCCTCGGGGCTACCATTGACCAGAAACTGAATTGGAGTAGTCATATAAATACCGTGGCTACAAGAGCAGGTCAGAGGCTAGGAATCCTGTGGCTAGTAACTCACCTCCTGATTCCCCAAAGCCTGTCTACAAGGCACAGGTCAGGAGTGTGATGGAATACTCTCTCCACTTGCCTGGATGGGTGCAGCTCCAAAAAGAAGCTCGACACCATCCAGAACAAAGCAGCCCACTTGATTGGCACCCCATCCACAACATTCACTCCCTCCACCACCGACGCACAGTGGCAGCAGTGTGTACCATCTACAAGATGCACTGCAGCAATGCACCAAGTTTCCTTCAACAGCACCTTCCAAACCTACGACCTCTACCACCTTGAAGGACAAGAGCAGCAGATGCATAGGAACATCACCACCTGCAAGTTCCCGTCCAAGTCACACACCATCCTGACATGGAACCATATCGCCGTTCCTTCACTGTCGCTGGGTCAAAATCCTGGAACTCCCTTCCTAACAGCACAGTTGGTGTACCTACCTCACATGGACTGCAGCGGTTCAAGAAGGCAGCTCACCACCACCTTCTCAAGGGCAATTAGGGACGGGCAATAAATGCTGGACTAGCCAGTGACGCCCACATCCCGTGAATGAATAAAAAAAAAGTGCAGCTGAAGGTGAGTGAAGTGCTAGTTATATGAAGTGCCTTTAAGAAGGTTGCAATCATCTGTCAAGGAATGAAAGCTCTCTCTGAGAGAATGCTTTGGAAAGCAGTCTCTGACCTGGCCATGGCTGGACCTCTTCAGTGTAACTGACAAAGCCATTCCAGCTTGTCAGTTTCACTGAAGAAGCTCTTCCTGCTGTGCACTTGCATCAGTGACCCTGGCGCGTTGCTGACAAGTCGAGAAGCAGGTTCCTTGGCTGGCAAATCTAGGATTCAGGGTTAAAGCAGCTCATAATTAGCTTCTTAGTAACCTCAACAACTTCTTAATTACTTCCTCGACAGATCCCCACTTACCTTCAATCCTGCCCTGGGGAAAGATGGAAGAGGGCAGTATCACGTCAGAATCCCGACCTGACATCAATTTCCGGGACTTTCTTGCTCCACTTGTCCCCAAACCTGCCTCCAAAGGCCTGGAAAAATTCTGTCCTTTCAATCAGTTTCCCTAATATCAAAGTTAAGCGCGCGAAAGTATAATTTTCTGGATGCAACTTCTTCCCTTTCTTCAATGACATGAAATCCCAGCAGCTGAAACGCAGGTGCCATATTTAAAGGGAAGGCAGCTGCCGGATCAAAGGCATCACACATAGAGGCAACTGGAAGGGAGGATAAACAAGGGGGGCTTTGAAGAAATGGCTGCAGTTGGAGGAAGGGTGGCTGCCAGGTGATGTGACAGGTACTCTTCTCAGTGGATAGGAGGAGGAGGCCAACAAGCCTCACCAAGAAGGCATGGCTAGAGGTGGCAGAGGAAGCCAGCAACAGTGGGGTGGTCACATGAACATGGTTGCAATGTGGCAAGTGATTCAATGACCGTTTGTGGTATGTCAAGGTGAATGGAATTCAGAATACCAAGCTTGCAGCCTGAAACGTCACAAAAGTTGCCCATGAAATGTGAGAAGAGGTTGCTGACCCCAGTATCAGGCATGTCTAGGTACCAGCTTTCACAGTGAAACACATATTAGTGTCAGTGTGGAGGCCCCTGGTCAGTCAGAGTTGATTGCTGCATTGCCAATATTGCAGCAGTCCTCCCAGTGGCAGAATGCTGGACATGGAAACTGGCACAGACAGACAAGCGCAGCTCGGCATTAAGAGACCAGTGACGCTGCATATGTCTGTGTTTGCAGGAGAAGCGAGCTCACAATACCAGGGAGCGGAGAAGAATTGGAGGTGGATTGCCATTGCTTGCAGTATTAACGCTAATGGAGGAGGAGGCAATGGAGCTAGGAGGGGTTTCAGCAGGCAGCTTGTCTCTGATGGTGAGGTGGGTGTGGAGCCCATAGAGATTGAGTAACTTCATGGAAGCGGCCATGAACTCTTCCGTATAGCATTAACTATGTTGCACCTGTGGCCACTGATGAACACAGTGAGTTCCAGATGAAGGACAAGCAGAAGGAATTGGTGGAAAGAGCAATGCCCTAACATCACTCTTGTCTCACTTGCAAGTCAAGAAGCAAATGAAGTACCAATCACAGCTGTGGAACCACACCCGACCTCAGAGGAGGAGCCACCATCTGAGGAGACAGCATCACATCATTCCACTGCACCAGCCACCTGCACAGATACTGTCACGTCAGTGGGCATTGATGTGTGGTTAGAAAGGATGGCACTAGTTGATGAGCATGACATAGACACATGCGAGTAGCTAAAGGAGGGAACGGCAGCTGCAGCTGCTCCCCATTGAAGGAATGAGAAAGGCCCAGCAATGCTCAGCTTCACACTGATGGCAAGTCTTGGGAGTCATCAGCAAAGCAGCAGATTCTGGAGCAGCAGTGTGAAATGTGTGAACATCTCAGAGTTCCTAGAGGTTGTTTGCACCCATGTGCGAATGATGGAGTCCATCGATGTCATGAGTGGAATCATGTCTCTGGCTTGTGAGTGCATGATCTCATCCATTGAGAGAGTGGTGAACCTCATGGAGAGGCACATGCAGCGTATCACCTAGTAGATGCAAGAGTTGCACGTTCACCTGCATGCTATCGCCTCATCCATGAGCTCTATGGAGTGATGAGTGAGTGAGATGCTTGGACTCCTTGCCAGGTGCTCAAGCACATCAGCTAAGTAGGGAAGGACAGGTTGGCCTTGAATGGGTGGAGGAGCGGCTGCCTGAAGTCCCTGGGGTAGATGGCGGCTCCTTGGCCTCTTTGTCAGTGACACAAATGCTTCAAGAAGCTGCAATAACAAAGATGGCTCCTGCACAGATGCAGGTGCCGCCCCACCACCCACCCCGCCCCTCCCCCCCCACCCCATGTGCCAGGGCCCTCTAGGTCTCAGGCACACAGAGGACGTCTGCCCTGGTCATGTAAAACAACGGAGCAGAAAGGCAAGCAGTCTGCCTCTAATTCAGCTGCATTCGCTGGGACAGTACAATTAAGAGCACCTGCAAGTGTTCACATAAACCCACCTTTGCACTTGGATCTTCACCAGGTGATAGCTTATTGTGGAATGTTAAAGATATGACTGAAAATGGCAAATGAAAGGTCATGTTTTGCTTTAGATCACATTTCAAAACTCATTTCTGGACTATTGGGCCGTCACCAGCTGGTAAGCTCTTGAGAAGGAGGTCATGAGGGCAGTGGTTAATGATTGCTTTTTCTTAATGTCATGACAGGCCACTGAGATGGTAAGAACATTCAAGGAAAGGCCACCAAGGCTATATGTGGGAGAAGACAGAATCGTTTATCTGGGGGTTTAAGGTATGCTCAGGACAAATGTGGCCGTATGAGTGATTTGCGTGTCAATGCCCATTGACAGCGGCCCCTCAGGTGCATTGCCATTATCGTCTTGTCTCGAGCCGCCTCTAACTCTTCAGAGGAGAATGGGTGGTGCATTCAAGGAGGTCCTTATTCTCCAAGGCTACTCCCCTCTGGAGCACCAGGTTGTGCAGAGCATAGCATGTCACAACGATATGTGAGACCCTAGATGGGGCCTACTGCAGGGCTCACCCAGATCTATCCAAGCAACTGAATCTCATTTTCAGAAGGCTTATGACCTGTTCAATGGTTGCTTGTGTAGTTGCGTGGCAGCCGTTGTAGCTGTCCTCCATCTCAATGTTGGGGTTCCACACAGGTGTATGGAGCCATGTCTTCAATGTATAGCACTTATTACTATCCATCCATGAAGGCAGTCAGGTGGCCTGAAAACCTGAAAAACCTGGCACTGGGACTGTCTCAGGATGAATAACCCAAGAACCTTGCAAACACCTGCAGGATCAAATGGTCGCCTACTAGTTGTCCATTCAGTGAGTGAAAACCCTTCCTATTGAAGGCCCCTGGCTGCTCTGCACCTGGGGGAATCCAGTGATGGCCTCGAATTAACTTCCCTGTTGGCCTGACTGGCCTGATCTGTGCGAAAGTGTATGTATTGGCCTGCCCTCTGGTCCATGGTATCTGTGACCAGCTTGATGCAGCGATGGGCTGCTGACTGGGATATCCCACAGATGTCTCCAGTGGATCCCTGCAATGATCTTGAGGCATAAAAGTGGAGCACTATGGTGACCTTCACTGCCACAGGCAATGGGTAGCCACGATATCCCATTGTCCTCAAATGTTCCCCCAGCATTGTACACAGCTCCGACACCACCTGCCTGGATAGAAGCAGTCTTCCTTGACACTGATGTTCTGTTATTTCCATGAAGCAGAGCCTTTGTCAGTAAATCCTTTCAGCTGGGTAGTGCCTTCTGTGACCAAGCACGAGCTGCACTTGTGGGCCCCTTTGCCTTTCTCACCGCCATTCTCTTTCACCCTCATGAGCTTGCTGCTCCTCTGGGTTTTGCAGCCCCACTCCCTGTGCCTGCAACTGTCTCCCTTGCTCTAATTCTTCTCACTGGAGGAGTCGAAATCTAAGTGCATGACAGCCTTTGCTAATTGAAGTGCTCACATCTCAGAGCCTCTCAATCACCTAACTCCGCATGCATGAGTTGCACCTCGGAGTGACATTTCCATGCCTCCGATGTGTGCGCCCACTTTGCTGTACTTCCAGCTTATCACTCTTATGCTTTGAAGCTTCTTACCCTCCCTTGTTGCAATGCTGCTGCTCACAATGTCTTCCACCTCCAGTCACTGCTTGCCTGCCACTGAGCTCTTGCCTCCTTATAGTTGGCGTGCCACTGAAGCTCCATGGAACCTGTGCACCACCAGTAAAATTGAAAAAGCCCCTTAAAATCGGAGACAACTGGCTTTTTAACAGTTTCAATTGCCTGTTTGTCACACTTGACCCCATTGCCTGACCACCTCCAGGAAAATTGACTGGTGGCAGGAACACGTTGGGGTTCTGCTTTGACACGTTTTCCTGCCATTTAACTCGTTGCCCTGGGGCTGGTAAAATTCTACCCAATGAGCTAGTGGCTCACATAAGCCCTCAATCATTCTCCTAAATATTTGAGATAAATAGGATTCATCCTGCCGTTCTGTCAATCTTAAGCACAATAATCTGAGCTAAACCATTTCCATGGTTACTTCTACAGGAAATGTAGCATTGTTTTCATAAGTGAGGACAAGTGCAAATTACCTACTTAACTGATCAATCACTTCCTTATCTTGATGCATAACATGCCCTGACAAACCATGCTGTGTACTTGATTGCTGTCTGCCTCCTAACACAACTGAAGAAAGTTATTATCACTGCGATTGTCTATTTCTAATGTTACCGTAGCATTTCTAATACTGGCTTTAATTACCTTCAGCTTATTTTATACCCGTTCTTTGTGAGAAGATGCGAAGAAGAGGGTAGGTGCTTCATCACAAAAGGAGTGGGGGACAATTGGATCAAGAATTACCCTGGTCTGTATTTGTGCATGTTTCAGCTCAGCATTGGTGAAAGCTTGGGACTCAATCACTTACCCAATCCCTTGGCCAGGATGATGTTGTGATGGCTTGACTCAAAAAGTAAAAAGGGGAGTCTACCACAAAAATCCTTTATCACTTCTCAAGAAAATATGCTGTCATAAAAATAAATATGTGTGCGAGGGCTGGGGGAATTTTTTTTAAAAGCTTGGTTAGGTTTATGGCCTTACATTTAAACAGGGTACCCCATAAAGATCCTGAATTTCAATGGAGGTTGTCCTGATCACCTGTCACAACTTTGGTGGGAGCTCAGTGGAATTCCCTGAGAACCAGCATAAATGTCTGTTTTCAGCTGTTTGTAAGGTTTCTCTGGAGATTTGCCAATTCATGGAAATGAAAATATGGTATGTCTATAATGGGTGGATGAACAGTTTACCATCCAAAGTGGAGATGGTAATAATTACCACCCATGTACTCCCCTTTTGTGGAGGATGCTGTTGTCCTTAGGGGCATTGTAGCTTCCATTCAGAACTCACTGTGGTTTTTCCTTATCCTAGACAATAAGAATCACCAGAAATTTGAGGGTTCACGCCTGAGATCAAATCCAAAGACAAAGGATGCATCTAAACCGAAGGGGGACCAATATCCTTGCGGGGAGGTTTGTTAGCACTACTCGGGAGGGTTTAAACTAGTCTGGCAGTGGGGTGGGACCCAAAGTAGTAGTCTCTCAGATGAGATAGTTGAGGAAAATGTAGAGGTTAAAGCAAGCAAGTCCTCTAGGCAGGCCGGACAGGGGCAGGACTGGGAGCGTGGAAGGTCTGGTAGGCTAAACTGCATTTACTTTAATGCAAGAAGACTTACAGGTAAGGCAGATGAACTCAGAGCATGGATCAGTACATGGGATTGTGGTATTATTGCAATTACGGAAACGTGATTGAGGGATGGGCAGGACTGGCAGCTCAATGTTCCAGGGTACTGATCTTTCCGGCGTGACAGAGGTGGAGGTAAGAGAGGAGGGGGAGTTGCACTATTGATTAGGGAGGACATCACGGTAGTACTTAGAGAGGATATCCCGGGGGAATGTCCAGCGAGGCCATATGGGTAGAACTTAGAAATAAGAAAGGGGTGATCACTTTGATGGAATTATACTATAGGCCCCCCAATGGTCAGAGGGAAGTGGAGGAGCATATATGTAGGGAAATAACAGATAGGTGTAGCAATTATAGGGTTGTAATAGTAGGTGTTTTTAACTTCCCTAATATTGACTGGGACTGCCTTAGTGCAAAGGGATCAGGTGGGGAAGAATTTGTTAAGTGTGTCCAGGATAGTTTTCTGAAGCAGTATGTGGATGGCCCTACTAGAGATGACCAGTGACCATAACTCTATTAACTTCAAGATAGCTATGGAAAAGGATAGGACCGGTCCTCAGGTTGAAGTCCTAAATTGGGGGAAGGCTAATTTCGATGGCATCAGACAGGAACTCTCAAAAGTTGAATGGGAGAGGCTGTTTACAGGTAAAGGGACGTCTGGCAAGTGGGAGGCTTTTAAAAGTGAGATAGGAAGGGTTCAGGGTCGGCATGTTCCTGTTAGACGAAAGGGCAAGGCTGGCAAGTTTAGGGAACCTTGGTTGACGAGGGATATTGAGGGTCTGGTCAGGACAAAGAAGGAGGCATATGTCAGGTATAGGCATCTGGGATCGAGCGAGTCCCTCGAGGAGTATAGGGGATGTAGGACTACACTTAAGAAGGAAATTAGGAGGGTGAAAAGGGGACATGAGATTTCCCTGGCAAATAAGATAACGGAGAATCCTAAAAGATTCGATAAGTATATTAAGAGTAAAAGGGTAGCTCGGGAGAGAATAGGTCCCCTTAAGGATCAGTGTGGGAAATGGGCGAGGTCTTAAATGAATATTTCTCGTCCGTATTTACCGTGGAGAAGCTCATGGAAGCTAGTGAGTTCAAGGGAGGGAACACCGATATCCTGGAGCATATCAACATTACAAAGGAGGAGGTGTTGGAGGTTTTGAAGCGCATTAAGGTGGATAAATCCCCAGGGCCTGACCAGGTGTATCCTAGGATGCTACGGGAAGCAAGGGAGGAGATTGCTGGGGCCCTGGCAGAGATTTTTGCATCATCGTTAGCCACGGGTGAGGTACCGGAAAACTGGAGGATAGCTAATGTTGTTCCTTTATTTAAGAAGGGCAGCAGGGATAAACCAGGGAACTACAGGCCGGTGAGCCTTACATCAGTGGTGGGAAAGTTATTGGAAGGGATTCTGAAAGACAGGATTTATATGCATCTGGAAAGGCCTGGTCTGATTCGGGATAGTCAGCATGGCTTTGTGCGTGGGAAATCATGTCTCACGAATTTGAGTTTTTCGAGGAGGTGCCCAAGAGGATTGACGAGGGCAGGGCGATGGACGTTGTCTACATGGACTTTAGCAAGGCCTTTGACAAGGTCCCGCATTGTAGGCTGGTCCAGAAGGTTGGAACACATGGGATCCAGGGTGAGCGAGCAAATTGGATACAAAATTGGCTTGGTGATAGGAGGCAGAGGGTGGTAGTGGAGGGTTGTTTTTCAGATTGGAGGCCGTGACCAGTGGTGTGCCACAGGGATCAGTGCTGGGCCCTCTGTTGTTTGTCATATGTATTAATGACTTGGATGTGAATGTAAGGGGCATGATTAGTAAGTTTGCAGATGACACCAAAATTGGTGGTATAGTGGAAAGTGAAGAAGGTTGTCTAAGGTTACAACAGGATATAGATCAACTGGGAAAGTGGGCAAGGGAGTGGCAAATGGAATTTAACGCAGACAAGTGTGAAGTGATGCATTTTGGGAAGTTAAACCAGGTCAGTTCATATACAGTGAATGGCAGGGCACTGGGGAGTGTTGTTGAGCAGAGAGACTTTGGGGTGCAAGTACATAGTACCCTGAAAGTGGTAACACAGGTAGACAGGGTGGTGAAGAAGGCATATGTCATGCTTGCCTCCATCGGCCGAGGCACTGAGTACAAGAGTTAGGACGTCATGTTACAGTTGTACATAACGTTGGTTAGGCCGCATTTGGAGTACTGTGTGCAGTTCTGGTCACCGCACTACAGGAAAGATGTGATTAAGCTAGAGAGGGTGCAGAAAAGATTCACAAGGATGTTGCCTGGTTTGGAGGGCTTGAGTTATAAAGAGAGATTGGATAGGCTGGGTCTGTTTTCCCTGGAGCTAAGGAGGCTGAGAGGGGACATGATAGAGGTATATAAAATTATGAGAGGCATAGATAGGCTAGATAGCCAGAGTCTGTTTCCCATGGTAGGGGTGACTAAAACTAGAGGGCATAGATTTAAGGTGAGAGGGAGGAGGTTTAAAGGGCATCAAAGGGGTAAATTTTTCAGACAATGAATAGTGGGTATCTGGAATGAGCTGCCTGAGGAGGTGGTGGAGGCAGGAACAGTAGCGACATTTAAGAGGCATCTGGACAGTTACTTGAATGAGCAAGGCATTGAGGGATATGGAATTAATGCAGGCAGGTGGGATTAGTATAGATAGGCATTATGGTCGGCATGGACGTGGTGGGCCGAAGGACCTGTTTCTATGCTGTACGACTCTATGACTCTATGACAAAGGGGAAATTGGAAGTGGGAAACTAAGTTGATTCCTCACAATAATTTAAGAACTTCAATACAGGTTTTCTTGTGGTTTTCAGTGATAAAGCACTAAAATGTCCACATTCGAGGTCAATACTTTCCTCGAACAGAGTGAATTAACTTGGACCAGGTTAAAAACCCTACCTGTTGATGAGTTGAGGAATGTAGCTGGGCAGTTAGAGATTACTATCCGTCCAAAAGCTAGGAAGCCTGAAATCCTAAAACTTGTGGCCAACCATTTTAAAATTGACACTGAAGAACTGGAGACAGGCATAGAATCTGAAACAGACAATGTAACATTAGCTAAGGTACAACCAGAACAGAAAAGACTGGAATTAGAATTAGAAATAGAATTAGAATAGAATAAGGTGGCTCGAACTATCTGGGGGACGACCCAATACAACCAGTGAAGGCACCTCTAGTGAGGAAGTTACCCCTATCTCAGGACCAGGTTCTGAGCTCTTAAAGTTCTCCCAGTTGATACCAAAGTTCAACGAGGGGATGTGGAAGCATTTTTCATCTCTTTTGAAAAGCTTGCAGAACAGTTGAATTTGGCCAGTAGAGAGCTGGACACAGTTATTGCAAAGCAAACTAACAGGAAAAGCCCATGAGGTTTATTCACTGTTGCCAGATGAGAGTTCATCAGATTATGAGATGACTAAAAATGTTATCCTGAGTGCATACGAGCTAAGACTGGAGGCATATCGCTAAAAGTTCTGAACTCGCCGAAAGCAGCCGGAACAAACTTACATCGAGTTTGAAAGGGTTAAGCAACTTGCTTTCGACTGATGGATACGGACACTTAAGATAGATTCCACCTATGAAAATCTTGGAGAGATGATCCTCCTCAAGAAGTTCAAAAACTCACTTCCCCTTTCCATAAGTTTGACTATGGGCTTACTCGCCTCACTTGAGGAGTATGGAGTCACTTTTCTTGATAACTCTCAGGGATTCTTTTAAGTTTTCTCGCACTCTCAGTGGGAGGTTTGCTAGGTCTTACTGCCGCATTTAAAGCCACATCCTGGTCTGCTGCGCTTTCCATCAGGGCCCCTTTTCCTGCACTGGTCTGGTGTACCATGACTAAACCTATGGGTTTTCCCTGTAGCTGCCAGCAGTCAACTCGAAGGTGACCTGCCTTGTTACAATGGAAACATACAAGCTTTTGGGCAACAATCCTGTTCTCAGCACCTTCCTTTTTGACCTGAGGATGGCCCTCCGTGCTTCCAGCTCTCCCTTCTCGCTCATGGTTGTTTATCCTCCTATTACTCTCCCATCTTCTATCCTTTTCAGGTTTTTGGAGGTGACGAGTCGACGGATGTTTTTGTGAATGGAAAGCTGTTTCCAGTGGTGTTCCACAGGGCTCAGTGTTGGGTCCCTTGTTGTTTGTGGTATATATTAATGATCTTGGACTTAAATGTGGGAGGCATGATTGGGAAATTTGTTGATGACACAAAAATTGGTTGTGTAGTTGATAGTGAAGAGGATGGCTGTAGAGTCCAGAATTATATCAATGGTTTGGCTGAGTGGGCGGAGAAGTGGCAAATGGAATTCAATCTGAAGAAGTGTGAGGTAATGCACTTGGGGAGGGCAAATAAAGCGAGGGAATACACAATAAACAGGAGGATATTGAGAGGGGTAGAAGAAGTGAGAGACCTTGGAGTGCATGTCCATAGATCCCTAAAGGTGGCAGGACAGGTAGATAAAGTGGTGAAGAAGGCATATGGAATGCTTTCCTTTATTGGCCAAGGTATAGACTACAAAAGCAGGGATGTAATGCTGGAACTGTATAAAATGCTAGTTTGGCCACAGTTGGAGTATTGCGTACAGTTCTGGTCACCATATAACAGGAAGGACATAATTGCTCTGGAGAGAGTGCAGAGCAAATTTACAAGAATGTTACCAGGGCTCAAAAGTTGCAGTTATGAGGAAAGATTGGATAGGATAGGGTTGTTTTCCTTAGAACAGAGGAGGCTGAGGGGTGACTTAATTGAGGTGTACAAAATTATGAGGGGCCTAGATCGAGTAGACAGGAAGGACCTGTTTCCCTAGCAGAGAGGTCAATTACCAGGGGGCACAGATTTAAGGTGATTGTAGAAGGATTAGAGGGGACATGAGGAAAAGCTTTTTCACTCAGAGGGTGGTGGGTGTCTGGAATTCACTGCCAGGAATGGTGGTGGAGGCAGAAACCTCAATTCTTTTAAAAGGTACCTGGACATGCACCTGAAGTGCTGTCACCTGCAAGGCTATGGATCAGGTGCTGGAAGGTGGAATTAGATTGGGCGGCTAGCATTTTCAGCCTGCAAGGACACGACGGGCTGAATGGCCTCCTTCTGTGCTGTAATTTTTCTCTGGTTCTATGGAATGCTAGAGTGCTAGTAAATGGTATTGGAGGAAAGTATATGCTCATACCTTTATACCGGGTGCACCTGGAGTGCGACCATGTTTCAGGACCGGTAACTGTGGGGATTGTCCCTAGTTTACCTGTGGACAGGGTCGACCTGCTCCTTGGTAATGATCTGGTCACTCCCCTAAATTCTTCTTATGCCCCAACTATCAACAACCACATAAGAACGGGACAGTGTGGCAGGTCCAGCACTGCAGTCAACGAGAGCCTAATGAAGCTCTGCCTAATGAAGCTCTGCCTAAAGGAGGACATCCCACCAGAAGAAGGGTCAAGTTGCATGTGAGAGCTGATCATTCTGTGCCTTGACATTGACACCTTGGTTTAGAGGTCATATGTATTGCTTGATGCTGCCTTCATGTTTGTGTAAACTGTTTTGATGCTCTGCGCAAAGTGAAATCATTAAAGATAACTTTGATTAATTCACATATAGAGTAGTGTATCTTTCTTTGGCTGGCTACTGTTCAAGTCCATGGAACACTGGAATATCTGTATAGCTACATCATATTGGCCCCGATAGTTACTTAATTTATGCAGAGACAAGCTGAGAGCGGGTTTGATAAGGGGAGGGGGGAACTGATAGTGTGTGAGAAACTCATATTCATATTTATTCCCTCAAAGTCACCCTCACAAAATACCCTGCATCCATCAGGTGAATACACGCCATTACTCTCACTGACAGGTGGCTGCTGCTGGAGATGACCGTCCTGGAGGCCAAGGAGCATTGCTGGAGCCAGGCCTCAGATAGGTCATAGCAGGATGGGTTCTCAGGAGTGGGGGTCATGGGGAAAGCAGGTGTAGGGGCATCGGCAGAAAGGGCAGGGGTGTGGGCTTCAGCCCCCCCCTCCTTCCTCCACCCTGCTTCCCGATGCCAGGTCCCTCATTCAGACACTAAGTGCCTTTGACAAGGGAGTCCCCAACCCCGGAGCCAGGAAGCAGCCCGCATGTTTTTCCATGGTGTGCTTCCCATGCGACGACAGGGCCGCCCGCCGTATGGCTAATTGCGGCTGCGGCAGGAACTGGCCCTTAATTGGGGTTTAATTACCCAGTTAAGGGCCTCAATTGGCAGTGGGGCAGGATGGCCTTCTCATCCTGGACTAAAGTTTTGTGGAAGTGGGATGGTGTCAGGAAACCCAACCCCCACCCCTCCAACCACCAGCCTACCCAATTTTATGCTCTCCTTGCCTCCTAACCCACTGCAGTGTATGGATAGAGTGACCAGCTCCATGGAACATCAAATGCTCCAATCAAATGAGACCATGCGTGTCTTGACCACAGCTGTGCAGACTTAAATAGGATGACAGGTAGCTTAGCCTTGACCTTGCAGTGCCACACTGAACTGCATCGAAGTGCTTTCCAGCACAATGCTATCAGTGAAATGTGGCTGAGCCATGAGAGGGATGATGGTGAAAGGGATCATGGAAGTGGGGATTCTACTCAAAAGCACTTACACTTCAATTGCCCCTCCCCCCACTCCCTCAGTCAGCAGTTTACATGCTACCTCATGTTCCGATGACTGAGTCTGCCCTGCACAGGTGTGGGTCGAGAGTCTTTGGTGGGGCTTTCACAGGCTCCAAAACCCAGAAGTCATCGATCAACAGCATCTCAGCAAAGCAGGGATCTGAGCAACCTGCCTCTACCTGTGTTCAAGCCACAGTAGTTGCACCATGTAAGAGTAGGAAAAGGAAGAGTAAATCTTTGTAGTTGCACAAGCTGCGTAAGTGAGTTTTACAACTTATATAAACTTACCTTTTTGTTTCGGCAGTTTCTTTTTGCAGCGGCGACAGGGAGAGCGAGGTGGCAGCTGGGTAAGTGAGTTTCAACTTATATAAACTTACCTTTTTGTTTCGGCAGTTTCTTTTTGCAGCGGCGACAGGGAGAGCGAGGTGGCAGCTGGGTAAGTAAGTCCTATATATTTGGGCAGCGGCTGAACCCGAGACACTACACCTGTAGTGTCTCCCACCCGCCCTCCTCCTCTAACCAAAAAAAAAGGACTCGGTGGTGTGTAGATAAGGTAGGGCTTTTTCTATATATATTTTTTTCGTGTGATTGGTAAAAACTTTTCGTTCCTTTTTCATTTATCTAAGTTAAGACTAAGTTAAGCTTAAGATTAAAAATGGCAGGAGATCTCAGACCCGTGTTATGCTCCTCTTGCTCAATGTGGGAGCTTAGGGACACGGCTGATGTCCCTGACTCCTTCACGTGCTGGAAGTGTGTCCAGCTGCAGCTCTTGTTAGACCGCATGACGTCTCTGGAGCTGCGGATGGACTCACTTTGGAGCATCCGTGATGCTGAGGAGGTCGTGGATAGCATGTTTAGCGAATTGGTCACACCGCAGATTAGGATTGCTGAGGGAGAAAGGGAATGGATGACCAAAAGGCAGAGAAAGAGCAGGAAGGCAGCACAGGTGTCCCCTGCGGTCATCTCCCTCCAAAACAGGTATACCGTTTTGGATACTGTTGAGGTAGATGGCTCACCAGGGGAAGGCAGCAGTAGCCAGGTTCATGGCACCGTGGCTGGCTCTGCTGTTCGGAAGGGCGGGAAAAAGAGTGGAAGGGCTATAGTCATCGGGGATTCGATTGTAAGGGGAGTAGATAGGCGGTTCTGTGGTCGAAAATGAGACTCCCGAATGGTATGCTGCCTCCCAGGTGCACGGGTCAGGGATGTCTCAGATCGGCTGCAGAACATTCTGAAAGGGGAGGGTGAACAGCCAGTTGTCGTTGTGCACATAGGCACCAATGATATAGGTAAAAAACGGGATGAGGTCCAACAAGCAGCATTTAGGGAGTTAGGAGCCAAGTTAAAAAGTAGGACCTCAGAGGTAGTAATCTCAGGATTGCTACCAGTGCCACGTGATAGTCAGAGTAGAAATGAAAGAATAGTAAGGATGAATGCGTGGCTTGAGAGATGGTGCAGGAGGGAGGGGTTCAGATTTTTGGGACATTGGGATCGGTTCTGGGGGAGGTGGGACTATTACAAATTGGACAGTCTACACCTGGGCCGGACTGGAACCAATGTCCTTGGGGGTGCTTTTGCTAACGTTGTTGGGGAGGGTTTAAACTAATGTGGCAGGGGGATGGGAACCAAATGAGGAGGTCAGTGGACAGTAAGGAGGTAGTAACTAAAGCCTGTAAGGAACTAGATAATTAAGTCAGTGTGACTAAGGGAAAGAGTAGACAGGGAGCAGATGATGAATGCAAAGGGACTGGTGGTCTGAGGTGCATTTGTTTTAATGCAAGAAGTGTAGTAGGGAAGGCAGATGAACTTAGGGCTTGGATTAGTACCTGGGAGTATGATGTTATTGCTATTACTGAGACTTGGTTGAGGGAAGGGCATGATTGGCAACTAAATATCCCAGGATATCGATGCTTCAGGCGGGATAGAGAGGGAGGTAAAAGGGGTGGAAGAGTTGCATTACTGGTCAAAGAGGATATTACAGCTGTGCTGAAGGAGGGCACTATGGAGGACTCGAGCAGTGAGGCAATATGGGCAGAGCTCATAAATAGGAAGGGTGCGGTAACAATGTTGGGGCTGTACTACAGGCCTCCCAACAGCGAGCATGAGATAGAGGTACAAATATGTAAACAGATTATGGAAAGATGTAGGAGCAACAGGGTGGTGGTGATAGGAGATTTTAATTTTCCCAACATTGACTGGATTTACTTAGTGTTAGAGGTCTAGTTGGAGCGGAATTTGTAAGGAGCATCCAGGACGGTTTTCTAGAGCAGTATGTAAATAGTCCAACTCGGGAAGGGGCCATACTGGACCTGGTGTTGAGGAATGAGCCCGGCCAGGTGGTTGAAGTTTCAGTAGGGGACTACTTAGGGAGTAGTGATCACAATTCCGTAAGTTTTAGAATACTCATGGACAAAGATGAGAGTGGTCCTAAAGGAAGAGTGCTAAATTGGGGGAAGGCCAACTATACCAAAATTCGGCAGGAGCTGGGGAATGTAGATTGGGAGCAGCTGTTTGAAGGCTTTTAAAGAGAGGTTGATTAGCGTGCAGGAGAGACATGTTCCTGGGAAAATGAGGGATAGAAATGGCAAGATTAGGGAACCATGGATGACAGGTGAAATTGTGAGACTAGCTAAGAGGAAAAAGGAAGCATACATAAGGTCTAGGCGTCTGAAGAAAGACGAAGCTTTGAAAGAATATCGGGAATGTAGGACCAATCTGAAACGAGGAATTAAGAGGGCTAAAAGGGGTCGTGAAATATCTTTAGCAAACAGGGTTAAGGAAAATCCCAACGCCTTTTATTCATATATAAGGAGCAAGAGGGTAACTAGAGGAAGGATTGGCCCACTTAAGGACAAAGGAGGAAAGTTATGCGTGGAGTCAGAGAAAATGGGTGAGATTCTAAACGAGTACTTTGCATTGGTATTCACCGAGGAGAGGGACATGACGGATGTTGAGGTTAGGGACAGATGTTTGATTACTCTAGGTCAAGTCGGCATAAGGAGGGAGGAAGTGTTGGGTATTCTAAAAGGCATTAAGGTGGACAAGTCCCCAGGTCCGGATGGGATCTATCCCAGGTTACTGAGGGAAGCGAGAGAGGAAATAGCTGGGGCCTTAACAGATATCTTTGCAGCATCCTTAAACACGGGTGAGGTCCCGGAGGACTGGAGAATTGCTAATGTTGTCCCCCTGTTTAAGAATGGTAGCAGGGATAATCCAAGTAATTATAAACTAGTGAGCCTGACGTCAGTGGTAAGGAAGCTGCTGGAGAAGATACTGAGGGATAGGATCTATTCCCATTTGGAAGAAAATGGGCTTATCAGTGATAGGCAACATGGTTTTGTGCAGGGAAGGTCATGTCTTACCAACTTAATAGAATTCTTTGAGGAAGTGACAAAGTTGATTGATGAGGGAAGGGCTGTAGATGTCATATACATGGACTTCAGTAAGGCGTTTGATAAGGTTCCCCATGGTAGGTTGATGGAGAAAGTGAAGTCGCATGGGGTCCAGGGTGTACTAGCTAGATGGATAAAGAACTGGCTGGGCAACAGGAGACAGAGAGTAGCAGTGGAAGGGAGTTTCTCAAAATGGAGACGTGTGACCAGTGGTGTTCCACAGGGATCCGTGCTGGGACCACTGTTATTTGTGATATACATAAATGATTTGGAGGAAAGTATAGGTGGTCTGATTAGCAAGTTTGCAGACAACACTAAGATTGGTGGAGTAGCAGATAGTGACGGGGACTGTCAGAGAATACAGCAGAATATAGATAGATTGGAGAGTTGGGCAGAGAAATGGCAGATGGAGTTCAATCAGGGCAAATGCGAGGTGATGCATTTTGGAAGATCCAATTCAAGAGTGAACTATGCAGTAAATGGAAAAGTCCTGGGGAAAATTGATGTACAGAGAGATTTGGGTGTTCAGGTCCATTGTTCCCTGAAGGTGGCAACGCAGGTCAATAGAGTGGTCAAGAAGGCATACAGCATGCCTTCCTTCATCGGACGGGGTATTGAGTACAAGAGTTGGCAGGTCATGTTACAGTTGTATAAGACTTTGGTTCGGCCACATTTGGAATACAGCGTGCAGTTCTGGTCGCCACATTACCAAAAGGATGTAGATGCTTTGGAGAGGGTGCAGAGGAGGTTCACCAGGATGTTGCCTGGTATGGAGGGCGCTAGCTATGAAGAGAGGTTGAGTAGATTAGGATTATTTTCATTAGAAAGACGGCAGTTGAGGGGGGACCTGATTGAGGTGTACAAAATCATGAGAGGTACAGACAGGGTGGATAGCAAGAAGCTTTGTCCCAGAGTGGGGGATTCAATTACTAGGGGTCACGAGTTCAAAGTGAGAGGGGAAATGTTTAGGGGGGATATGCGTGGAAAGTTCTTTACGCAGAGGGTGGTGGGTGCCTGGAATGCGTTGCCAGCAGAGGTGGTAGACGCGGGCACGATAGCGTCTTTTAAGATGTATCCAGACAGATACATGAATGGGCAGGAAGCAGAGATACAGACCCTTAGAAAATAGGCGACATGTTTAGATAGAGGATCTGGATCGGCGCAGGCTTGGAGGGCCGAAGGGCCTGTTCCTGTGCTGTAATTTTCTTTGTTCTTTGTTCTAAGCGTACTCTCATAAGAAAATATAATGTTGTTAATTAAAAGGGTCGCTTTTTAAGTTGTTTGATGATGAATGGAAACCAATGTGGGCATATGCAAAGGGTGGTTGCATGTTTGCAGTATTGCTTTGTATCAGTGACATGGTGGAGGTGTGGGGTGGGAAGAGTGGTCATTGCATTTGCTTGTACCATGAGTCCACTGGTGCAACTGAAGTGAACATTGCATTAATAAGGGCGACCTGGGGAGCAATGTTACCAGCTAGTGATGTACTGCTCTCGTGAACCCCTTGGCTTCGTCTTCCTCCTCCTCCTCGGAATCATCCAAAGAGGATCTGAGCTCTTTGCCTGCTCCCTCCTACAGGTCTAAACCTCATTGTTGCACAATGCTGTGCAGAGTGCAGCATTCCACAACCATTCTGGAGAGCCTGGCTGGTGCGTGCTGAAGAGTGCCTCCAAATCTGTCCAGGCACTTGAAGCACATCATCAGCATGCTGATTGTTTGATCATCTGGTGGTCTTATGGCATTCAGTGTAGTGCTTTTGGGCTTCATTGGTTGGTTTTCCGTCAGGTGCCATAGCCAAGTTTGAAGTGGATGTTCCTTGTCTCCTAAAAGACACCCCTTAAATCTGCTTCTTAGTACAAAGAGATTAGGGTGTTTGAACTGCCACAGGACGAATACATCATGGAATCTGGTGCACAACTGCATAAAGATCTGTTGGTGGTTGCACACCAGCAGCACATTGATGGTTTGGAAGCCCCTGCAGTTGACGAAGACTCCTGGTTGTTCTGGACATTCCTGGAATGCTGCATGTGTGCAGAGGATGGTGCCATGCACCTGTGGGAAGCTAGCCAGAGATGCAAACACAAGAACTGCTCATTCTGAATGGCATGTCAGCAGGTGAAGTTAGCATAATTGCCAGCTGTCACAAACAAGCCATCGGCCACCTGTCTCATGCATTTGTGGCCTGCTGACTGGGAAATCCTGGATAGGTCTCTGGAACAGCCCTGGAAGGATCCAGAGGTAGAAAAGTTGAGGGTGGTAGTGACATTGACAGGCACTGAGAACATGTGGTCACCAGGTCCAGCAGAGAGCAGGTCTTCAAGAAAGCTGCAGATGTCTACCACCACCTGATGTGACAATCTGAGCCACCTGAAATACTGTTTGGATATGCCAAGGAAACAGCCTCTGCCTGCACACCATCTTTTAGATAGTCCCTCCTGCAAGCTGCATCCCTCTCTGCTGCTCCCCTCTCCACTCCCAGCAACAGGTCTCTGAACAGCAGGCTGGTGGTAGTCATATTGGTCTTCTTCCAAGATCCAATCTAATGCAGCATAAGCAGCACCCATCCTGATGTGATCGAGGAAACTTCCATAGTGTAGAAAGTAAGCTCCCAGCAAAAGTAAAAGAAAGAAAGACTTGCACTTATAAAGCACCTTTCACAACTACTGGACATCCAGACAATGAAGTATTTTAGAAGGTAGTCACTTTTAGTAATTTAGGAAACACAGCAGCCAATTTTCACACAGCATGATCCCACAAACAGCAATGAGATAATGACCAGATAATCTGTTTTTGTGATGCTGATCGAGGGATAAATATTAGTCAGGACAGCAGGGATAACACCCCTGCTCTTCTTAATATAGTGTCATGGGGATCTTAGAGAAAGGGAAAATAGAGTACGAGAGCAAGCTTGCAGGGAACATAAAAACTGACTGTAAAAGTTTCTAAAGGTATGTGAAGAGAAAAAAATTGGTGAAGTCAAATGTAGGTCCCTTACAGTCATTAACAGGGGAATTTATTATGGGGAACAAAGAAATGGCTGACCAACTAAATGCATACTTTGGTTCTGTCTTCACAAAGGAGGACACAAATATCATACCAGAAATGTTGGGGAACACAAGGCTTAGTGAGACAGAGAAACTGAAAGAAGTCAGTATTAGTAGAGAAATGGTGTTGGGGAAATTGATGGGATTGAAGGCCGATAAATCCCCAGGGCCTAATAATCTACATCCCGGGGTACTTAAGGAAGTGGTCCTAGAAATAGTGGATGCATTGGTGGTCGTCTTCCAAGATTCTATAGACTCTGGAACAGTTCCTACAGATTGGAGGGTAGCTAACGTAACCCCACTATTTAAAAAGGGAGGTAGAGCGAAAACAGGGAATTATAGACCAGTTAGCTTGACGTTGGTAGTGGGGAAAATTCTAGAGTCCATTATCAAAGATTTTATAGCAGAGCATTTGGAGAACAGTGGTAGAATTGGACAGAGGCAGCATGGATTTACGAAAGGGAAATTATGCTTGACAAATCTACTAGATTTCTTCGAGGATGGAACTAAATGAGTTGATGAGGGACAGCCAGTGGGTGTGGTTAATTTGGACTTTCAGAAGGCTTTCGGCAAGGTCCCATTTAAGAGATTAGCATGTAAAATTAAAGCGCATGGGATTGGGGGTAGTGTATTGCGATGGATAGAAAATTGGTTGGCAGACAGGAAACAAAGAGTAGGAATAAACGGACCTTTTTTCGAATGGCAGGCAGTGGCTAGTGGGGTACCACAGGGATCGGTGCTAGGACCCCAGCTATTCACAATATATATTAATGATTTAGACGAGGGAACTAAATGTAATATCTCCAAATTTGCAGATGACACAAAACTGGGTGGGAGGGTGAGTTGTGAGGAGGATACAGAGAGGCTTCAGGGTGATTTGGACAAGTTGAGTGAGTGGGCAAATGCATGGCAGATGCAATATAATGTGGATAAATGTGAAGTTATCCACTTTGGTAGCAAAAACAGGAAGGCAGATTATTATCTGAACGGCTATAAACTGAGAGAGGGGAATATGCAGCGAGACCTGGGTGTTCTCGTACACAAGTTGCTGAAGGTAAGCATGCAGGTGCAAGAGGCGATAAAAAAGGCAAATGGTATGTTGGCCTTCATAGCAAGAGGATTTGAGTACAGGAGCAGGGATGTCTTGTTGCAATTAAACAGGGCCTTGGTGAGGCCACACCTGGAATATTGTGTGCAGTTTTGGTCTCCTTATCTGAGGAAGGATGTTCTTGCTATAGAGGGAGTGCAGCGAAAGTTTACCAGACTGATTCCTGGGATGGCGGGACTGACGTATGAGGAGAGATTGAGTCGGTTAGGATTATATTCGCTGGAGTTCAGAAGAGTGAGGGGGGATCTCATAGAAACCGATAAAATTCTAACAGGACTTGACAGAGTAGATGCAGGAAGGATGTTCCCGTTGGTGGGGGAGTCCAGAACCAGGGATCATAGTCTAAGGATATGGGGTAAACCTTTCAGGACTGAGAAGAGGAGAAATTACTTCACCCAAAGAGTGGTGAGCCTGTGGAATTCGCTACCACAGAAAACAGTTGAGGCGAAAACATTGTATGTTTTCAAGAAGGAGTTAGATATAGCTCTTGGGGCGAAAGGGATCAAAAGATATGGGGGGAAAGCGGGAACAGGTTACTGAGTTGGATGATCAGCCATGATCATAATGAATGGCGGAGCAGACTCGAAGGGCCAAATGGCCTACTCCTGCTTCTATTTTCTATGGTTTATATTCACAGCACCTCAGTTTAACATCTCATTTGAAAGGGAGCACCTCCAACAGTGCAACATTCCCTCAGTCCTGCACTGGAATATCCACCTAGATTTTCATGCTTAATTCTCAAGTGGGACGTGAATCCACAACCTTCTGGCTTCGACCCAAGAGTACTGACAACTCTGCCACATCTAAAAAGTACTAGGTACATATCCATTCCCACTAGCAGTTAAGAAAGCAGTTGTGTTCACTAACCATTTTTTGCAGTCTTTCCATGCGATTGATTTAGTACCACCACCCCACCCCAAACACCACCCCCCCGCACCCCAAACCGCCCCCATCCCACCCCCACCTCGCCAACAATTGCTATTGTGTTCTTTCCTTGCTTTCACTGGTGAGTTTCAGGAAGCCCCAAAAACCTGTGGATACATGGAAAATACAAAAACTTGAAATATCGCTCTAATTGAACGAATGACATTTGTTAATAGCCAATCCACCTCTCCCAAAGGGATTACATGCAAGCAGCCTAACAATCTCCAGTTAATCCTAGAAATTGTTGGGTTGGAGTCAGCTTTAACGATGTGCTGACATTTTTTCTGGTTTTAACCCCTCACCTGCACCCACATCCTGGTGAAAATTCTCCTCATTATACACCCAAAAATGAAGTCTACATCCTTAGTTCTGGACTGTTGCTCCCAGTCACACTTAACAGGGATAGATGGGGAAAAAATGCATTCGAAGATGAAAGTAACCAGAATCTTAGAAACCAAGGCATAATTTTCAGTGAGAATGTTGTATTTTGTATTTATTTATGTGGACTAAGCTTTAAAAAAACTTTGTGCTTTTACTAAGACTTACACTGTGTAGTGCATTATGCATAAGAAGTGATTATGTTAAATCCTTCCACCACTCCATTGCAGACCCTTTTGCTCCATCAATACCAACACAGTTCCAATTCACAGATATTTTATGAATTCTAAATAACCTACAGGTGCTCATTAATAAAGAGCATGCAGAGTTCATGCTGCTGTTGGGGAGCAGCATGGACCTTGTTCTAATGTTCGACTCTAAGACAGGATTTCACTTAAAAGGAAGAGTGTTACGTTGGTGTGGGGTTTATGGCTTTGGCTTTTGAGTTCAGCCTGTGTTCAGGCCAAAAAAAACGTGTTTTCATAACAGAGCATTTCCAGGAATTTCATTGGAACTGCTCCCACTCCACGCCACAACTTCACTATAGGTGTGGTGGAAATCCTATTTACATGCTTAAAAGGGGCTTCCGGGTACTTCTCCCAAAGTTACAGTGGTGAAGCTGGAGCAGGTCTGGGGAAATTCCTGGCCCATGTCTCCTATCATCCTTATACAAGATAAGTATGAAATTGTGTATGATGATGAACAATTACACAAATCATTCCATTAGCCTTTCCAAGGGAGATTGGCAATTTTAGTATCAACCAGCCAGCAGACGTACAATGGAATGAATAGCCTCCTTTTGCGTTGTATCTATGATTCCAATGCCAAATTAAGGGCAGTTTAGTAATGTAGGCCTAAGACAGGAAGGAGCTAAGATGAGATTGCCCAAATTATTTTTATGTGCGAACCATTTAAAAATATGAGTCATAGAGTTATATATAGCCTAAGATCACAAGAAGTAGGAACAGGAGTAGGCTGTATAACCCCTCGATCCTACTCTGCCATCCAATAAGATCTTTATGGCTGATCTTTAACCTCAAATCCATTTTCCTGCTTGATCCCCATATCTTTTGATTTCCCCTAGAGTTCAAAAACCTATGTATCACAGCCTTGAATAGACTCAACAACTGCGGGCTTAACAGAAGGAACTTTACTTTATAGTTGGCTCTGATGTATCAAATGTGGGAGTGATCGTTGCTGAAGCTGGGGCATGAACTGAAAATGTTCCATTCCCCAGCAGTAATCTCCTTTATTTTGATGTGTTCTGAACTTCAAAAACATTTATAATGATATATTTTTTGAAAGAAAATGTTGCATCCAGTTGAAGATGGAACATTGCAAAGTATTTATATGACACTTGTCAATGACTTAGTTTGTCCTTACAGTTCATGATGTTACTTCAAATGGCTCTACTGGTTCATAGTTTTGATACTGATGTTTGTTATTTTTGAGAGGAACGTTAGTCTCAAATAGCTTATAAAAATGCTCTTACATAGAAGAGTTATGACTATTTGAAGATATTTAACTGGTCTTCAGAGTGATTCATTTCCTATCATCACATAAAGTACATATGATTAACATAAGCTGTTGTGTTGCTCCAGTATTATAAATCAATTAAATTCTCCCTGGACAACAAGGCTGCCTATATTTGTTTAATGGAATGCTACCTGTTTGGCTCCAACAGCTGTTTCAGCCCCAAAAGACAACCCTTTCTAATGAAATCATCCATCAGCTGCTTGATAGTCATTATTTAAACCTTGTGTTAAAGAAAAGTTTAAGACACCATTACACATAAGTGTGGAAGCCATCCGTAACATTACTGCAATTGTGATTTCTACTCAGGCGCTACAGTATTAGAACAAATGGATGTTGGTACCCTGCAGGACTCTTTTCTATCATAACCATTTGATGGGTTTTGCCAAAATTTTGCACAAATGCTTCTCAACTATCACTACTTACAAATATAGAGACTTTTGTAAAATGTGGGCAAATTAAGAAAATACGTGAAACCCTCTACAATAATTCTAAAGTGAGGTTGGAAGCTTTGGAAATTAGATATCATTCCAATAATCTATTGTTTATTCCAGTGGTAGGAAATGTTAATAACTGTTTCTGTTAAAAGAAAATTGCTTAATTATTTACTTTAGTTGGGAAACTTCAATTAAGAGTCAAAGAATATTATGGAAATTTGGAAGTAAAGGTTAGTCCTCAGCCAGTTGGTAAGATGAGGAAATTTCCTATCTCCCTGAAATTCTTGTCTCTTTGTGTCATCTGCTTTTGTTTCTTTTCAGCTAACACTGGATGTAACACTAATATTACAGTGATAAAGCTACTTAAAGCTCGGGAACAGCTTTTATACAGCAACCTTAACCTCAGACTACTAAATAAACACACATAATTTTTGACTAAAAGTAGAAAAAGCTGTATAAAAGCTGTATTGGGCGGTACAGTGGCGCAGTGGTTAGCACTGCAGCCTCACAGCTCCAGCGACCCGGGTTCAATTCTGGGTACTGCCTGTGTGGAGTTTGCAAGTTCTCCCTGTGTCTGCGTGGGTTTCCTCTGGGTGCTCCGGTTTCCTCCCACATGCCAAAGACTTGCAGGTTGATAGGTAAATTGGCCATTATAAATTGCCCCTAGTATAGGTAGGTGATAGGGAAATATAGGGACAGGTGGGGATGTGGTAGGAATATGGAATTAGTGTAGGATTAGTATAAATGGGTGGTTGATGGTCGGCGCAGACTCGGTGGGCCGAAGGGCCTGTTTCAGTGCTGTATCTCTAAATAAAAAAATAAAAAACTTATAAGAATAACGTTTTGGGCTGAAATTGGTCATTGGCGGTAATACATTCGAGGTGATAACAAATCAGCAACCCGTTTTATACCCACCTGATTTTCTTTTCCCCAATGGGTGTAAAACATTCTTCTGATTGGCTATTGCCTGTCTGCATTCATGCTCAAGATAAACTTTAGTCCTTTAACTTTAATTTTCTTTTTCCTATGAATTACTAACTATTGTTTGTCCCCTAATCATTTTCTCCTTAAGATTAAATTTTAAACATTTTACTTAACTATTCTCGATGGATTCTTCTGGCCCCCAGCTTCTATTTGAAAGTAGCAACAAGCTTGAAAAGCCATTTTAATTGGCTGAAAACTAGATTCAAAAAACAGTTGACTTGGAAAATTGACATGGTCGCACCAAAAATTGCTGAATTTCTACTGTTGACCTAGTCTACTGACATGAACTTAGTTCAGCCTGCCCCAAGTTACTTCCCCAGCCATCAGAAAGAGACTTCCATCCTACCTTTCCAGACTGAATCGAATATAGGGCCTGATGAATGAAAGTAGAGCGTACTCAGCCAACAAGCTTCTAATTCTGCTATGAAACATAACAAAGACTTTATGATAAGAAAGACTCAACAGCAAGACAGAATAAAAGTAACCACAATAGTAGGATATGGCTTTTTAAGTAGGTCAATATGATGCTTTGACTATGGATAAACTGAAGACACTAGGTTTAATACACTCGAATCACTGTTGCACAAGATAATGCTTGTTGGCCTTGCTACCCCATTTTTCTTTGCTTTTGGTCTCTTTAGTTGTTATCAAGATCAAAATTTGTGAGTCAATGGGGGAATTTTGTCCAGCAACAAATGGGTGGAACCAGAATTAAAACTGATTGGATCTATTTGATATTCCATTGTTGCTCCACAGCAACCTGATGGTTGAGGCACCCACTTGACGCAGGCAGGGGACTCATTAATATATATTAATTGGGGTCCTATGATGTACCTTGAAGCTCAATGCCATTTTACTGGCACACTGAGCCTGCAGTGGGAAGAAGCAGAAGGCCTAAAAGGCAAATTTTAAAGTATGGGAAGGCATGAATAATACTAACATCAATGGGGCTTCCATTGCATTTCTGGTGAAGCAAATGCTGGCAGAGGAAGAGCAGGATCAAGAAATTTCCCTGCCGTTATCCCACGGAAAAGGAAAAGATTAGACTTGTTTCGTAACATTATGACTTTAAATTCCCTTGGACATATTGCTAAGATATTCAGTAAGTTTTCAATCTGAATTAGCTCTGGAGGGTCTCTGGCAGTAGCGTAATGGTCAGTCGATTTTTGCAATTTTAACTGCTCATCCGCCCATTCCCGCCGGACAGGTCAGGTTAAAATCAGGCCTAAAAGGTCAGAAAAGCGGATGTTGAGCAGGAGAGAGAAGGGGAAGAGGGAAATTGAAGGTAGAGAGGGGAAACAATGAGGGTGATATTCAACTTGAACAGAGATGTAAAACAGGCAATATTGCATCTGCTTGTTACACATCCCTTCTTGTGTTAATGTGTATTACCTTGCATCCATCCACCTTACATTTCATATACTGTTCTGATAAAAGGTCACAGATCTGAAATGTTAACTCTGCTTCTCCATCCACAGATGTTGCCTGACCTGCTGAATATTTACAGAACTTTCTGTTTTTATTTCAGATTTCCAGCATCTGCAGTATTTTGCTTTTATTTCATAAGCTGCTTTTTAGCCTATTCACTCAATTTTTCCAGACCCATTGGAATACTTATACTCATCATTCATGTAACCTGGTGTCATAAAAATCTGATATTACTAGAAGTACTGTACTCTTCATGAACAGTTGATACAACAGACGAAGCTGTAACTGACTTTTGCAAATCTCAGCTAGTCACCAACACAACCCAAAGGATGCTTGTTCATTTATCATTACCTTCTCCTTGTATTGGAGGCAGTACAGAGAAGGTTCACTAGATTGGTTTTTGGATGAGAGGGTTGTCCAATGATGAGAGGCTGAGTAAATTGGGTCTGTACTCTCTGGAGTTTAGAAGAATGAGAGGTGGTCTCATTGAAACATGCAAGATTCTGAAGGGGTTTGACAGGATAGACTCTGAGAGATTGTTTCCTCTGGCTGGGGAATCTAGAACACAGGGGCACAGTCTCAGGATAAGGCATTGGTCATTTAGGACTAAGAGGAGGAGAAATTTCTTCACTCAAAGGGTTGTAAATCTTTGGAATTCTTTACCCCAGACGGTTGTGGATGCTCCATCGTTGAGTATATTTAAGGCTGAGATAGACAGATTTTTGGTCTCTTAGGGAATGAAGGGACATGGGAATGGGCAGGAAAGTGGAGTTGAGGCAGTGGATCAGCTATGATCGTTGAATGGCGAGGCAAGCTTGAGAGATCATATGGTTTACACCTGCTCCTATTTCTTATGTTCTTATTGCCAAGCTATGCTTTAGTATAGTTGACTAATATGACATTCATCAATTTCTTATTTACTTTAAAGACTCAGATGCAAAGTCTTATGACTAAGTTTAGAAAGTCCAAGTGTATTAATGCCAGCCAGATAACCTTTGTTGAAAGCTTCCACTAAAAGGAAGAAGGAACCTTCATTAAATTCATGAGGTGCTTGCTATTACTTCTGAAACCATAGTGATACCCCTTAAGGTCTCTGGGTTCTTTGCATGAACATTACCAGAATCCTGTAAAGTGCTCTTAAGTGTTTTTTTGACCACTGCTGACAGACTAATATACTTAGAATGCTCTGATTTATGTCTCACTCCTTTATAAATATCTGTTCATATGAGCCATTGCCAATCCTTAAATAGAAACATAGAAAAATAGGAGCAGGCGTAGGCCATTCGGCCTTTCGAGCCTGCTCCGCCATTCAATACGATCATGGCTGATCATCCAAACTCAGTAACCTGGTCCTGCTTTCTCCTCGTATCCCTTGATCCCATTAGCCCTAAGAACTATATCTGACTCTTTCTTGAATATATTTAATGATTTGGCCTCAACTGCTTTCTGTGGTGGAGAATTCCACTGCTTCACCACTCTCTGGGTGAAGAAATCTCTCCTCAACTCAGTCCTAAATGGCTTACCCCTTATCCTTAGACAGTGACCCCTAGTCCTGGAATCCCCGGCCATCAGGAACATCCTTCCTGCATTTAGTCTTCCAGTCCTGTTAGAATGTTGTAGGTTTGTATGAGATCCCCTCTCATTCTTCTAAACTCTAGCGAATACAAGCCTAATTGACCCATCTCTCTTCATAGCTGCACTCCCTCCATAGCAAAACTGTACACAATGCTCCAGACGTGGTCTCACCAATGCCTTGTATAATTGCAGCAAGACATCCTTGCTCCTTGCTCCTGTACTCAAATCCTCTCGCTATGAAGGCCAACATACCATTTGCCTTCTTAACTGCCTACTGCACCTGCATGCTTGCTTTCAGCGACTGGTGCACAAGGACACCCAGATCTTGCTGCACCTCCCCCTTTCCCAATCTATCACCGTTCAGATAATAATCTGCTTTTCTGTTTTTGCCACCAAAGTGGATAACCTCACATTTATCCACACTATACTGCATCTGCCATGTTTTTGCCCATTCACTCAACCTGTCCAAATCACACTGGAGCTTCTCTGCATCCTCCTCACAGCTCACACTGCCATCCAGCTTTGTGTCATCTGCAAACTTGGATATATTGCATTTAATTCCCTCATCTATATCATTAATATATATTGTGAATAGCTGGGGTCCTAGCACTGATCCCTGCGGTACCCCACTAGTCACTGTCTGCCATTCGGAAAAAGACCCGCTTATTCCTACTCTTCGTTTCCTGTCTGCCAACCAGTTCTCTATCCATGTCAGTACCTTACCCCCAATCCCATGTGCTTTAATTTTGCACACTAATCTCTTATGTGGGACCTTATCGAAAGCCTTCTGAAAGTCCAAATACACCACATCCACTGTTTCTCCCTCATACTGCCATTGTATTGCTAGAACTTAAAAAATATTAATCAGAGTCAGAGGCCTTGATTTATATGTGGTGGAGGGGATGGTGAGGAAAGGTGCAGGGAACTCGGCAGGGCATCTTGTAAATAAATCTCTGTAGGGTCCTTTCCAATGCCCAACCAGATTGATTATCTGGCCATCAAGTGGCAGGGGGCTGCAGCTGGGGACATGTGCGTATGATCCCTTTCAGTCAATGGTCTGGGGGGTGAGGGGGTGGAAGGTAGTGATGTAGTGGAAGTCTCTTGGCAGGATCAGGGGTGGGTTGGGGGGGAGAAGATTGCTTAAAAATTGGGTGGTTTGGGCTATTCTGGTGCAATGGAGGCCCTTGGCTTTCTTGTGAGGTGCCAGAGGAGAACTCCTCCCTTTCCTCGTCCACAAGGAAACATAAAATAAAACTTTTAATCTTGCCTTCTGGGCCGCTTTTGCCCCACGATCTGGCCTCGGATGGACCTGATCTGTATAGCCCCTGTTTTCTTTTTTTGGTGTCCTGCTCAAAAGAGCAGATTAATAACAGAACATGGTGGGAAAGCAGGGCATCAGAGCCAGAAGTGATTCACTTTATTTTAACTGCCCCTCATTCGGTTTCTACCAGGCAGGGACAGAGCCAGAGTCTCAATCATTTTTTAAAAAGTTCCAGGATGTATCTCATGTGATCCAGATTGTCTTGTAGATATGTAACGCTTTAGCCATCATGATTTAACAGAGGCTTTATTGACCTCTATCTAAGCTATGCACTTCTGATGTACCTTGACTGGATGTGGAATTTCTCCAGATTTGTCCCCTGTGAAGAATTACTTTATCACATCTGCCATTTCCTAGTTTCAACTATAACCCTAACCAAGTTTTCTCCTACATGCACTTTAACACTTATCCTGTTTTGTTATTAATTTAGAGACAAAATTTGGATCTCTTTAGCTGCTAACAAAGACATGGAAGTAGAAATTTGGCTCGGACAGAAGTGGAAAATGGCTGGTGTGATATCAGCTCCCTGTTATGTTCCCTGGCCAATATTCCGTTCCACTGATTTCAATGGAACTGACTATCCAGCAGGGTGTAGAACAGGATGGGATACTGCCATAGTAATGCTACCACCTAAGACAACTTCCTGCCCCATGACATTTATATATCTCAGTTCCTCCTGATACCTTAATTATCCTCAAATGGAATTTGCATGATTCCCAGTCTTCATTATTTTGTGATTATTAAAATGCATGGCATGTCTGGTTTTCATCTTGATTAGTACACAACCTAGTCCGGGGAGCAAAGGTTTAGAAATCACTGGCTAAAATTGCAAAGTGCCATTAAAATATATCATAATCTCAGATTCTGCTGAAATACAGGTTTCTACAAAAACATTGGATTTCACAAATTAGAAAACTTTGGTGTCCACTGTCACTTTTCTAAATAGATAATAATTATTACTGGTAAATTATGAACTTTTGCAGATGAGTTTTTTTTAACATAGTTTCATTGACTATTTATTCCAAGATAATGTTATGAACTCATTCTGGAAGGTGGTTCCCTGGGCATTAACAGTTCTTTAGTACTTTGTTCAAGTCTTCATTATTCACTTGTAAAGCCAACAGTAGGCCAAGAAAGGAAACCCTCATCCTTTCTTTTCCTAATGTTCACAAACTTGAATATTCCAGCAGAATCATTAGATAGTGATTAAGACTGTGGGCCCTAAATAAGCTCCTCCCTCTACAATGGGAAGTACTGAGTCAAATTGTAGCACTGCCACCATAGATGAGACAAGTTAATTCTTTACAGATTAGGGAACCGGGGACCTTCCTGGCCTGCACAGCTGAATGATACACCATGTTGGTGCATTTGATCACTTAACCATAAGGGAGCCATATGTTCAACAGCTTGAAAATATTTACCCTATGATCTCACATTTCAGCTGTATCCTCAGTAGACTCCTGTTGCTCTCTGGCAAAACCAGTACTAAATACTGCAAAACAAGGGGAAAAAATAATGATTTTATTCTTAAGTCACGTCCTTCTTCCTAGCAATGAGAATAACAGTGACCGGAATTTTACACCGCCCCAGTGGGTCATTTGGTGGCATGGGGGCAGTGTAAAATTGAGCGGCAGGCTCCGGGAGGCCTACCCACCCCGCTTACGCCTCCGGACAGGTTTACAGCATTGGGCGGGGGGTGGGAAACCGCCCGCCTGCCTGGGGCCAATCAAGGCCCTGAAGTGGCCACTTAACAGGGTGCCCGATTGAGGGCCGCCCCCACCTGCCAACCCACCCCCGGGACCCAAGACACCCCCCTCCCCCCAAACGACTACACCAGCCTCACCAGGGAAGGACCAATCCCCCTGGTGAGGCATGCCCCAACTTATCTTCCCTCCTCATTCCTGGTGGCGCTGCTGGGACTAAGAGCTGCCAGCCCGCTGATTGGCCAGCAGCTCAATGAGGCAGGACCTCCTCCCTCAAGTGGGTGGAAATCCCGCCTCGGGACAATTAAAGCCTGGGGACCCGTAAAATACGTGACGGATCCCCGGGCTAGGTGGAAGCGGGTTCACCACCTACTTTCATGTTGGAATCTGGCTCCGATCCATCCACCGAAAAATTCTGGCCTGTTTTTAGTTTGTGCAATGACAGAGTGGTGTGCAGTTTGCATATAATGCTCAGAGAACCTTGTATCCTGCACTCTAAAGAATAGGAGCACAAGGACTACGAAATATGGAAACATGGCTTCAGGGTGATCAGTGAACTGTACCTCTTATGTGATCCTTCTAAAAGATGCATCTTAATACTCTAACAAGTCTGTCGCACCATGCTGGGCCTTCACAACCATTCAAAGGTCTAGTTAATGTATTGGTTTCAAGAAACATGTTATACATTAAGTGATTTTTCTTCTTCTTGATATAATGCATAGAAATACATAGAAGTTACAACACAGAACGAGGCCATTCGAACCAACCAGTCCATGTCAGCAGTTACCCTCCACGTGAGCAATAGTTCTAATTACCTACAATATTCCAATATCCCTTCAAATCACTTTCCTCCATCCACCTATTAAATCAAATTTTTAATGTTAGCATAGTTTCTGCCTCAACCACTAACTCTGAAAGTGGGTTCCACAGCCTCACAATCCTTTATGTGGAGAAGTTTCTCCTATTCTCTGTTCTAAACCTCTTACATTTAATCTTGCATCAATGTTTCCTTGTTTTACACAGCTCAACTACCGAGGAGTTCAATATTGCAAACAATACTCCAACTGAGGTCTTATAAAGGTTCTATATAGCCTCATCATTATCTCCTGGTTTTTATATTCTATAACTCTTATGATAAAACCTGGAATTATATTAGCTTTATTTACAGCCCTGCCAATGCAAGGTACTGCCTTTAATATTCTGCAAGCTTTTACCCCAAAGGCTCTCAGCTTTTCCATTCACTGCTGTTTTTTTTAGCCAAAACGCATCACAATAACTAATGTGACTAATGTCACATTAACTGACATTGATTTCTATCTGCCACTTTTTTAGCTCATTCCCCAATCTAATCAATTTGCCTTTGTAGTTTCCTTTGGTGCTCTAAAGGATTAACTATACCTCCTATTTTGATAACATCTGCAAAATTCAGCACCGTTCCCTATCGGCCTCTAATGAAATAATTGATAGATACAGTGAACAAAAGTGGCTTCACAGCTGTAACCCATGGGACACCATCATCCCTTCCAAACACTCTAAGAAGCTGCCCTTACCACCTGCTATCTATTTTACCCTTCTAACCAATTTTAATCCTTCCCTAATTCCATTCCCTTTAATCTTTTCTACTAATCTCCCATGTGGTACCGGATCAAAAGCTTTCCAGAGAGATTTGATAGAGGTGTGCAAGATTATGACAGGTTTAGATGCAGTCGACAAAGGAAATCTGTTTTCATTAGCTGATGGTAACAGGACAAGGGGACACAGATTGAAAGTTGTGGGCAAAAGATGCAGGGGGATGTGAGGAAGAACTTTTTTATGCAAGGAGTGGTAATGACCTGGAACTCACTGCCTACGCGGATGGTGGAAGTGGAGACAACGAAGCATTTCAAAAGGAAATTCAATGGACACTTGAGGGAAATAAACTTGCCAGACTACAGGGATAGGGCGAGGGAATGGGACTGATTGGGTTGATCTATAGGGAGCCAACATGGACTTGATGGGCTGAATAACCTCTGTGCCATTATGACTCTATTATGTCTATGACTAAGTCCTGTAAGGCATTTGGATGTCTCTGGTCTTTTTGTTCTGCTGTGAGGCATTTGTTAATATCTCCTGTATTTCTGTTCATAAGTAAAATGTAACCAGTTGTGGTGTGGACCAGCATGTGATGCTCACTGGTGGTAAAAACCTGGAGGTGAAAGACATTGGGACAAAGGGAGAGGAATTCTGACCGAAGAAATCATCACTGAGGTTCATATTGGACTTTTTAAAAATAAAAGAATATGTGAGTGAACTAGGATCCCCACATATACACACACACACAGACAAATCAAGACATGCCACTGATGTGATAGCCTGGGCTGTTAGAACATCAAACAGGCAGTCTACAACCACACTCAGGGACAATGGCCTTTTGAAATATGTGTGAATGGTTTCCTTCTTGCGTTATCAAGATGCAGATATCACATTCATGGGTGGTATGCACCTATGAACTGCCCCTGCTGAGAGCAGGATATGACCACATGCAGGTGCTCTTGCATAGCCAGGGTGGGATTGATAAGGCACTGAAACCCAAGCGGACGACTCAATTCAAAACATGACCTTATATGTCGATGGACCAGGGTCAGAAAGGAGTATAAAGCCACAGCTCACAAGGACATTGTTGCTGCAGCCGGGAACTGTGACTTGGTCAGTCACAGGAAGTTGTGCAGAAGATATCATTCAGTGGACCTAACCACCAAGGAATGAGTTTCTGTACGAGGGTCTACTAAGCAATTGGTATTGTAAGAATATACTATTGCTTGGTGAGTTAATAAAGCTGTTCCAGATAAACTGAAAATTGTATCCAGTCTGTTTTGTGCGATTGATACTCAGTACAGGGTCAGGACCTTAGACGGAAGTGAGACCTCCCCCCTTTTTTAAGAGTCTTACAGTCCATGTGCACTACATCTACTGCCTTTCCTCAATTTCCATTATCTTCTCAAAGAATTCCTTTTGAAATCTATGCTGGCTACTTCTAAATAGTTCCTTTTACCTAGGTACATGTCATTTCATCCTTAATTAAAGGTTCTAATTTTTTCCCTACCACAGATGTTAAGATAACAGGCCTGTAATTACCTGGATTCACTCTATCTCCCTTTTTAAAACGAACACTACATTGGGCACTCTCCAGTATTCCTGAGATAATTTCTAGAGCCTCTGCAATTTCCTTGCTCAATACTGTAAGGATCATAAGGTGTATCACCCATGGCTCTGGCACATTATCTTTCCTCAGCTTAACTAACTCATTTAAACTTTGTCTTTGAGAATCATAGAGCACTGAAAAAGGCCATTTAGTCCAGCATGCCTGGTGCCTGCTCTTAGCAAGTACGTATCCAAAGAAAGGCTTGCTTGCAAGCAGGTATGTCATGGGGAGGGGGGGTTCCATCAGGGTCTCATGGGAGGGAAAAGGGTGGGTCCAGGGCACAGAAGGCTGGGATTTTCCTTGTGGAGCTCCACAAAGAAGAATTGTTACTTAGCTTAGAGGCCCATTTCATCTGTTGATGCATCATTGCTTCCAACGAATGCCTCATCTGCTTAATTGTGATAAACAGTTCAAATAGTGGTCAGTGGGAATGAAACAGTTGGGCTGATCATGCCATTTTAAAGGCAACCACCCCCCCACTTCCTGCTAGAAGGGATGTGTTAAAATTCCCTCCCACTCTTATATCTCTGTGCCAGAGTTTGACAATTTTGCAGCTTTATGGTTTGGATTTGCACATACTGTGTCAAGTCTTTGCATTCGAGCTAGCAGAGAAACACTCCCTGTGTTTAAAACTCTGTCAGATTCCTGCTACGTTTGTTAAACTGGTTTAACAAAGACCTATCAAGAATGCATATTAAGAATGACTCAACATACTAAGAATTATTACCAGTACCTGCTGTACAACACTTATAAATGCAATCTACACCAGGCCTTAGCTACATAGGCAGATAGTTTACAGAGTTCACCCTTCTTTTTTAAAACTTTAGGTGATACTGCTGAACTATTCCGGCCCTGTGGAGACGAGTTTGGAGGCAGTGGCAATGCACGAATCGGCAATCCACTCCATGGAAGCAGGCAGACAATGAAGCCAATTGAAGCCCCAATAAAGAGCCATTTTCTCCCAGTGCTACACCTTTCCTGGAGTCTCCCCCAGCCCCCCCAATGTTTTGGGAGCCTGATGACACTGCAGAGATAGCCTCTTTCTGGGAAATTGGCAAGCCATGGGTGGCTGAATTAATTGGCAGCAACAGAAGGCCGCAAAGCTTTTAGGGGTCAACCCTCCACGCTGAGGCTCTTCACAGTGTCATCATTGTCATCTTTTTCACCACGGAAGACAAAGGCTTTCGTGATGCCTCTGTTTTGAGGTCTCCCTCTTCAGCAGCGTTCTCCTCTCCCAGTGGGGCAGCTGTCGAGACATTGTTGAGGGCCCTCCTATTGTGTCTCCCGCTTTCCTGGTCTGTCCGCTGTCCTTAATTGGTTCGTAATCACGGAAGCAGACAATTAGAAGGCTGTTTCATGTAAAGTTGCTGCTGTGGGCGCACTGAGGCCATGTGCAGGCTCAGGACCTGCATCTTGTCCCAACATAGGGGCCCTGACACCCACAGGACAATTTAGCTGTATATTTCTATCCCATCGGCATAAATTGGATTCAAAACCAGGCCCTCGAACATAAAGAAGAATATTTTAACCTATAGTAACATCTAATCTCAACTTCTTCAAACATATTGTAACATTTTAATATTTTAATAACACAGACATATTTGTTGATTTCCAATGCGCGAGGGGTCACATGACCACTCGCGCATTTTGACTGTGATACGAGTGTCCATGTTCTTGTGGTCTTTGTTTAACAGTTAGCCTTTTAATTCATAATTCTTCCATTTCATTGTTTATTTCATCACAGCTTCTTCTGTGCATGACAACATGTACACCAAGAAGCTTGGTGTATTGGCAGGCCTGACAGACGGCCTCTTGTCACTGTTAAGGAGCCAGTTCCAACGTGGCACCCAGGCATAACTCAGAGCTTGGAGCCTATCCATTCCACAGTGGAAGTAGTGGCCACCTCCATGACAGCACTTGTGGACCCACCCATAAGGCAGCGTCTAGTGGCCAATCACAGCTTCCATTGCAGCCCAGGCAGAAGTCTGAATACTGCAGTGGAAGCTCAGACGGACGTCATGAGATCCAAGTTTGGTGCCATGCAGGTTGAGACTGCTGCCATCATTGCTGTGGATCTCAGTGCACAAAGGGACATGCAGCCTCTGACAGCGGACCAGCAACCTGTCCTCCGACAGATTAGTAAGAATGCTGAGGCATCACCCCGGAGTATGACAATGGCACTGTGGAGCATGAACCTGCTGTCCTCTCTCAGGATGACAACATTCATGTTCCAACCATTGCCACTCCTCCACGCCTTTGCTGTTGCCTCTCAGCCAACCAGCCCAGACTGCTGCTGCCCATGCTGAGGTGGTTCAGACTGAAATCAGGCCCTCCAGAGCTACTTGAGTTCAACTTGCCAGACTATCTTAGTAGTCATCAGTGAAAATTAGCAGCCTTACACCAGCCATGTTGCAGCCACTGGGGTGGCAATGTGTCAGAGCACTGCGACAGGCAAAGGCCTGTAAGGCACAAGGCAATGCACAAGTGTGAATAGTTCATTTTTTGCTTGTATAATTGGATGTGTTGTTTGACAAAGATGTTATGTAAAGGTTTTTATTGGTGTCTTTTATTTCAGGATTTTGGCCAAGAGGACCCTGTGATGGAACATCACAGATGAATGGGAAGGTGAGGCATAGTGGAGCGATAGTGGAGCAGCGGTGGTAAAGAGATGCCATCTTAAGGGAACCGAAGTCTGTGTAGGCATGGGTAGCTGGTCCAGAGCGAAGGCATCCCGGATGCATCCTCCCTGCCTCCTCCTCTTCCACTTCCTTCTCCTCCCTCCATGCAGAGCTTCCCTTTTCTTCAGCCTCTGCTCCATCTCCCTGTCAAATTGCAGACCCAGAGGCACTGCAACTGCAGCCTCCATTCCTATTGCAGCCTTTGTGTGGGCATGTCACCACTTCCTCTTATCTCCCTCTGCAGAATAACATGTTTACCCAGACTGTTATGGCTATTATTATCACTGCTGCTAAATTTGCAGTCCCAGGACTGACATTGGTCAAATATCCCATCATGCCTATCTTCACTACAGTACTTATTTTAAGACTATTAGTGCAGCATGCTGCTAGCCCTATTTAGCCCTATTCAAGACTAATCTCTTTTGTCCCACTGCAGAGCGCTGTGCTTGCCACTCTGAGGGCCTCTGGCTTACATAGCACTGGCTCCAGCAGCATTAGAGAGTCGAATTTCTGGCCTATAATGCTTTAAAGTCTTCAACGTATTTTTCATTTTTAAACACTGCAGTCAAGATTGAAGCTGTTTTTGTTCCCTGAGAAACTGAATCAATAAAAACTATGTGAAACTTGGTGAGATGATTGGGGACTGTGAAAGAAGATGTGCGAATTTGATTTTGAATGTGTGTCTAAACCTGAAGAGACGCTGGCCTAAGAGAAATGCATTGCAATCTCAACAGTATAAATAACAATCAGGATATTTAACAGGTGAAATATGAAGCTGGGCTCCTGGTACAGCAAAACTCGACTGGAAAATAAGTGTGATCACGAAAGAGTGGAAAAGTAATGTCAGTTATTTATGTCAACTAGTAAGACTGAAAAATAGATTGGAGAGTCTGAAAGTGCCTGAACAAAATAGGTATTGATGAACTGATTTCAAAAATAAATCTTGTTGAAGTTTTCATGTTTTGATAAAAAAAAGTATAATTCTGAAAAGAATTAATTCACAAACTAACAGTAGATTGTTCTCTCTGGTTTTTATTGCCTGTCTAAGGAGGCCAGAATGTCTTCCACTACAATGCCCTTGGTTGTCTTTGTGCAGGAGTATGTGTCTGTAAATGAGTCTTCAAATGAGACTGTGCCCATGAAGAATCGTTTCTCCAACTTTTTATTGTTTGCAGAGGAGGAAACAGAAAACCCAGGAGAGCCATATGTCATTTTCATTACAATGTCAACATGTACACGGTGCACATGGATGAATTTTGACATGATTTCTATCAGCTTATGTTTTGAAACAAATGGAAATTTTTGCAGAATAGTGATGACAACAGGTATAATTTAACTAACCCACTGGGTGGAAAATGTACAGGTTTGACTAGGACACCTGCTTTTATATGCCACACGATTTTACATTCCATTAACTTCAATGGAGAATATAATCAGGCAGGGTGTAAAGTAGGGGGCTGACCTGAACCTGTCAGTTTGCTGATGGGTACTCAAGGTTAAAATTACCCTCAGTGCGTCTTAATAGATTACCTGCACAATGACATTTAATGATGTGTCAGATTACCTTTCGGGAGAGCAGCGGACAGGAGTGGACCTGCAGGAGGAACACGGAGCGGGGAGCAGTTAAATAAAGCCCAAGGATCGCGGCCTACAGCACTTATCTTAAAAGAGAGCAGCGGACAGGAGTGGACCTGCGGGAGGAACACAGAGCGGGGAGCAGTTATATAAAGGGCAAGGATCACGGCCTACAGCACTTACCTTCCGGGAGAGCCGCGGACAGGAGGCCAGGCACACCTGAGTTTGAAAAAAAAAAGTGAACAGTGACATCACAGGAAAGGGGTAAGGTGATTGGTTTGTGAGTAACTGCTGTTACGGAGTATCTGTAAATAGCTGGGTTAGTAAACTACTTTTAAGGTGCATATATAAGTAGCTGGGTTATAGCGTCTCAACAACTGGCAGTCTAAAAATGAGTAAAAAATTAAGTATTAATGATAAGGAACAAGTGAGTAGCTGGTGAATATTATCTTTTTTGAGTAATGTTTATTTTTACTAGTGAACTGTATCGATTATTGGTAGGATTTATCAGTACTAGTAAGGTTTTATTAATAGTTCTAATGTGTTGTAGTATTGGTAAGGTTTCCTTTGTTAGCAGGAGCAAAGGGTCAACTAATAAATAACGGAACGACAGGGTTGCTTCAACCTCGTAGGTGCACCTCCTGTAGTATGTGGGAGCTCCAGGATACTTCCCACATTCTGGAGAACATTTGTGCAGGAAGTGTTGTTAATTGCAGTAGCTGGAGCTCCGGATTTTGGAACTTGAGTGGCAACTGGCGACACTGCAGTGCATTCGTAAGGATGAGAGCAATGTGGATAACACATTTATAGATGTGGTCACCGCACAGCTTAAGACTATGCAGGAAGAGAGGGAGTGGGTGACCACCAGGCAGTCAAAAAGAAACAGGCAGGTACTGCAGGAGACCCCTGAGTGCATCTCACTCTCTGATGAGAGGGATGGTTCATCTGGGGAGTGCAGCCAGAGCCAAGTCCAATGGACCATGGGAGGCTCAGCTGCACAAGGGGGTACAGGGAAGATTGGAAAAGCCATAGTGATAGGTGATTCAACAGTCAGGGGAACAGCCAGGTGTTTCTGTGGCTGCAGACACGAATCCAGGATGGTGTGTTGCATCCCTGGTGCCAGTGTCATAGATGTCACAGAGCAGCTGCAGAGCATCCTGAAGGGGGAGGGTAAACAGTAAACAGCCAGCAGTCGTGGTCCACATCAGAACCAAAGACATAGGCAGAAAGAGGGATGAGGTCCTGCAGTCAGAATTTAGGGAGTTAGGTAAGAAATTACCACATGCAAGTGATTACAGGAATAGAAGGATAAGACAGATGAATGCATGGCTGGAAAGATGGTGCAGGAGGGAGGACCTTAGATTCCTGGGACATCGGGACCAGCTCTGGGGGATATGGAGCCTGTACAGGCCGGACAGGTTACACGTGAACAGAGCTGGGACTGAGTTCCTTGCGGACGTTTTGCTAGTGCTGTTGTGGGGTTTTAAACTAATTTGGCAGGGGGATGTGGACCCTGAGGGTAGACTCAGTTGGGACAAAATCAGAAATGAAAATGCAAGGCGGAAAATTAATGGATGAGTCTAGAAGGCAGAGGAACCAAAGGTTAGAAAAAAAAAGAGTTTGGCAGAGCACAAGAGTGTCTATTTCAATGCATGAAGTATAGCAAATAAAGCAGGTGAACTGAGGGCACAGATAGACACGTGGCAGTCTGATATCATAGCTATTACAGAAACACGGCTTAAGGAGGGACAGGAATGGCAGCTCAATGTTCCTGGTTACAGGGTATTCAGACACGATAGGGAGGGGGATAAGAAAGGAGGGGGAGTGGCAATTTTGGTCAAAGGAACAACTACAGCGATGAGGAGGGATGATATGTCAGAAGGTTCATCAAATGAGGCCATATGGATTGAGCTTAGGGAAAAAAGGGGCAATGACACTGCTGGGAGTGTACTATAGACCCCAAACAGTCAGAAGGAGATGGGAGAGCAGATATGCAGGCAAATCTCTGAGGTGTGCAAAAACAATAGAGCAGTAATAGTAGGGGATTTTAACTACCCCCATATTAACTGGGATAGTTTTAGTGTGAAGGGAATTGAGGGAACAGAATTCTTGAGGTGCATTCAGGAGATTTTTTCCCCAGTATGTAACAAGTCCAACAAAAGAGGGCGCAGTTTTAGACTTTGTTTTAGGAAATGAAGAGGGGCAGGTGGAAGGAGTGGCAGTGGGAGAGCATTTTGGTGGTAGTGATCATAATTCAGTCAGTTTTAACATAATTATGGAAAAGGATAAGGATAAAACAGGAGTTAGCATTCTCAATTGGGGTAAGGCCAATTTTACTAAACTGAGGAGTGATTTAGTGAAAGAGGACTGGAAACAGTTATTGAAGGTAAGTCAGTGTCAGAGCAGTGGGAGGCATTCAAAGGGGAGATTCAAGGGATTCAGAGTAAACATGTTCCCACAAAGAAAACGGGTGGGACGGTCAAATCTAGAACCTCATGGATGTCAAGGAGCTTACAGGGTAAGATAAGGCAGAAAAGGAAAGCTTCTATCTGACCCCGAGAATTCAATACTACAGAAAGCCGAGAGGAGTATAGAAAGTGGAGGGGTGAAATCATAAACCAAATTAGGAAAACTAAGAGAGAGCATGAAAGAATATTGGCAAGCAAAATTAAGGTGAACCCAAAGATGTTTTATCAATACATGAGGAGTAAGAAGATAACTAAGGAAAGATAGATCCCATAAAAGACCAAAAAGCTATGTGTAGGGGTGGAAAATGTCGGTATTGTTCTTAATGAATACTTTGCATCACAAAAGAGGGGAATGATGCAGATATTGTAGTTAAGGAGGAGGGGAGTGAAGTATTGGATGTGATAAACATAGGGAGAGGAAGTATTAATGGGATTAGCATCCTTGAAAGTTGATAAATCATCAGGACCGGATGAAATGTAGCCCAAGCTGTTAAAAGAAGGAAGAGAGGAAATAGCGAAAGTTCTGACCATCATTTTCCAGTCGTCACTGGATACAGGTGTGGTGCTGAAGGATTGGAGGACTGCTAATGTTGTACCTTTGTTTAAAAAAGGAGTGAGGGATAGACTGAATAATTCCAGGCCAGTCAGTCTAACCTCAGTAGTGGGCAAGTTATTGGAATCAATTCTAAGAGACAGGATAAACTCACTTACAAAGTGGATTAATCAAGGACAGTCGGCATGGATTTATTAAGGTAAGATCTTATCTGACCAACTTGATTGAATTTTTTGAAGAAGTAACAAGGAAAATAAATGAGGGTAGCGCAGTTGAAGTGGTCTACATGCATTTTAGCAAGGTTTTTCACAAGGTTAAAAAAATAAAATCCCATGGGATCCAAGGAAATGCAGCAAGGTGGATTCAAAATTGGCTCAGTGGCAGGAAACAAAGAGTAATTGTTGACGGGTGTTTTTACGACTGGAAGGCAGTTTCCATAGGCATTCCGCAGGGCTCAGAATGGGGATGTTCACTAATGATTGTACAATGTTCGACACCATTCACGACTCCTCAGATACTGAAGCAGTCCGTGTAGAAATGCAGCAAGACCTGGACAATATCCAGGCTGGAGCTGATAAGTGTCATATTACATTCGTGCCACACAAGTGCCAGGCAATGATTATCTCCAACAAGAGAGAATCTAAACATCTCCCCTTGGTATTCAATGGCATTACTATCGCTGAATCCCCTACTATTAACATCCTGGGGGTTACCATTGACCAGAAACTGAACTGGAGTAGCCATATAAATACCATGGCTACAAGAGCAGGTCAGAGGCTTGGAATCCTGTGGCGAGTAACTCACCTCCTGACTCCCCAAAGCCTGACCACCATCTACAAGGCACAAGTCAGTAGTGTGATGGAATACTCTCCACTTGCCTGGATGGGTGCATCTCCAACAACACTCAAGAAGCTCAACACCATCCAGGACATAGCAGCCCACTTGATTGGCACCCCATCCACAAACATTTACTCCCTCCACCACCGACACACAGTGGCAGCAGTGTGTACCATCTACAAGATGCACTGCAACAATGCACCAAGGCTCCTTACACAGCACCTTCCAAACCTGTGACCTTCACCTCCTAGAAGGACAAGAGCAGCAGATGCACGGGAACACCACCACCTGCAAGTTCCCCTCCAAGCCACACACCATCCTGACTTGGAACTATATCACCGCTCCTTCACTGTCGCTGGGTCAAAATCCTGGAATTCCCTTCCTTACAGCACTGTGGGTTTACCTACCCCACATGGACTGCAGCGGTTCAAGAAGGCAGCTCACCACCACTTTCTCAAGGGCAATTAGGGATGGGCAATAAATGCTGGCCTAGCCAGCGACATCCATATACCTTCAACGAATAATTTTTTAAAAATGGAATCCTTTCCCTTATTAGCCGAGTGGCATGAAGACCACACCTGCCAAGAATGAGGCATATTAATTTCATCATATGAACATTAATGTTAAACTGTTGCTGGACTGAAAAGATAACTTGTTTAATGAAATCACAGCAGTGGTTGGAACATTTTGCATACTAAGAGACAGCTGCCTGGAGAGACAATAGAACTGCTCCCTGATCCAATTTACCCAAATGGATTTTGACCACCAGACACTGAATGTGGAACAAGCCAGCCTTCCATTTCCCTGCCCACAACCGCCATACCCCCCACCCCCCCGCCCCCCCACCACTCCACTGCAGGTGCTGCTAAGATGAGAGTAATCCACAAAATGCAGGAGAGTTTGTTTAAAAACAACTAGTCGCATGACTAACCTGCTGGCCCAGATTTATAAACTGCTCACAGAACAGTTTGGGTTAGACTGCGACTAAACTTGAAAAAGAGCCTACCTCCTGCCTGGCTCTCTCTCTTATGAATTTCCAGATCTACTGAAGTCACTTAAACCTTAAGAGAGAAGACTCCTACATCAAAACAAGTTTGAAAGCGTCCACTGGGCCCCAATGAAACGGCAAGATTTAACTGCAATCAAAGACTCTACATTGAATTCAAAGGACAGTAAATGAACCCCATCTATTGCTTTAAACTTTTCCCCTTTACTCTTACTCCTTTTCTGTCTCTGTCTGCATGTGTGTTTATCGCATTTGCACGCTAGCATGGTCTCATCGCGTATTCGTAGTTGTTTTAACCAAATTAGAGTTTTAAGGTTAATAAACTTCCACATTTCTTGTTTAAATCTAAGAAAACCTGTCTGGTTGATTTCTTTGCCTTTCAATTGGAGAGCAGTGAACAAGGATTCACTGAGGGTCAACTAAAAACACAATGTTTTAAAAATTAAACCCTGTTACGGTTAAACCAGGCCAAGCTGAGAGGGAACCCCTAGACCCCTTTCTCACCTGGTCGTAACACGAGGTATGGAATATAAGAGCAGGGAGGTTATGCTAGAACTGTACAAATCATTGGTTAGGCCACAACCTGAGTACTGTGTGCCGTTCTGATCATTTAATTACAGAAAGAATGTAATTGCATTAGAGAGGGTACAGAGAAGATTTAGGAGGATGTTGCCGGGATTGGAAAATGCAGCTTTGAGGAAAGATTGGATAGGCTGGGGTTGTTTTCCTTGGAACAGAGAAGGCTGAGGGGAGATTTGATTGAAATATACAAAGTTGTGAGGGGCCTGGATAGAGTGAATGTGAAGGACCTATTTAACCTTAGCAGAGAGGTCAGTGACTCAGGGGCATAGATTTAATGTGATTGCTAGAAAGATTAGAGGGGAGATGAGGAACATTTTTTTCACTCAGAGAAAGCTGAGGGTCTGGAACTCACTGCTTAAAAGAGTAGTCGAGGCAGAAACCCTCAACTCATTCAAAAGGAGTCTGGATATGCACCTCAAGTGCTGTAATTTGCAGGGCTATGGACCAAATGCTGGAAGGTGGGATTAGACTGGGTTAATCATTTTTCAGCCAGCACAGACATGATGGGCCAATTGGCCTCTTTTTGCACCGTAAACTTTCTATGATTCTACGATTCTATTAATGCAGGTAAAAGGATAGAGAATTCCCTTTCCAGATGATAAAATGTTAGATTTAATGTTGACTGTTTTGCATTATAGTTGTGACTGTCAAGTAAATATTCAGAAGAAGCCTTAATGACATCAGTTGCTGAGCAAAATGCAGTTGCCTGTTGTATCTGACAACATGATACATTTTTATATCCATTCACTGCAAAACAACATAATTATCCCATGTTTCTCCCCCTCATCTTTATGTGGAATATTTACACATTGCTAGTAATCTTTGTGGTATGGGTGGTTGTCAAGAGTTAGATGAAATGGAGCCGTCTTGTCTGAGATGCTGGAGGATCAGACTTTATTATCAGCGTGTTCTCATCAAAGTGCAAACAGAATGCAAAATAATACATTGCTGATCCACATGACATTTCAGAAGTATTCATTGTGTTGTGTGCTGCAGCACACACTTTACCTGGAGATCACAAGGCAGAGGTTATTTTGTGTTTTTGGAGTAAATGTGCTTGCTGCATATCTGTCGTGTGCTTTCTCACCTGGACTCATTCTCTCTGCAATCTTCATCTCTTGTACTCTCATCTGATATCAGCCTGTGATCACCCCCATGGCATGTAGCTCAGATACATTAGGAGATGAGGGCATTAAAACGGGGCAGAATTTTATTCAAAAATGGCATCTTAACTTTGAGCCATAACAAGTGTAGATAAAGATGCACAAAAATTGTCTAGCATTACGGATTTACCATGCCATTTCCTATTTCCTGGTGACAGATAGGAAGGAACTCCTAAATTTGCCACTACAAGGCACGTGTGATGGCTGAGTTTCATTCATGCAATTATTTTACTGCTCTCTACCTCTGAGGAGGCACTTATTCTCCAGTCCTCTCTTGATTGCTCAGATGAGGTTGACAACTCACTACATTACTGATCATGGATCCAAAGCCATATGTAACCCTTATCCTGCTGTTTCCCAACATAGGCTCGATGCTCTTTATCTCTGTGACCTCCTCCAGCCCTACAATCCCATAGAATTCTCTGTTCCTTTGATTCTGGCCTTTTGTGCAACCCTCTCTCTCTTTGCCACACTATTGGTGGCTATGCTTTCGACCATCTAGGCCCAATGCATTGCAATTTCCTCTCTAAACCCCTCTGGCCCTCAACTTTCCTTTATTCCTTAAAACCCATCTCTTCGACCAAGCTTTTGGTCATTCCTCTTAATGGACAAAATCTTACCATCTTAGTTGTTAAACAATGGACAGGACCATTTCAGGGTCCCAAGTCAGGTGGTTTGTGACTCCCGCCTGCCTGCGCAATCTTACCGGAGGTAACCAATTAACAGTTCGTCTCCAGAGCCCTGTCCAGTTAAGGAAAGTGGGCAGGCTGCACCCAGGGGAGGGTCAATGGGAATGCCCAAGGCTCTGAGTGGCTAGCAGCCCCACCGGGAGAGGGGAACACTGCTGATGTAGAAGGGAGACTGCAAGGGCAGCTCAAGATGGAGAAACCCTCCAAAGATTACAAAGAAAGGTTAAATAAACTGTGGTCACAGCTGCAAGGCCACCATTGTGGAGGGAAACCCCTCCAAACAGTGGCCTGCAGCTGCAGATGTAACCCTCTAGCATCCGACGCTCCAGCAGTAGGCGTGTGGGGGTGAGGATGGGGGTGGTGGTGGTGAGATTTAAAGAAGGCCCTGCTGACACCCTGACCTGTTGCTGGGAGGTTGCCTTCAGACACCTTCTGACTTTTGGCCTCAGCGGGGGACCCATCCGCCTTTGGTAAGATTCTGGCGGCATCAACAATTTGCCTCTAAGTGAGTATTTAATCGCTTATAATTAGCTACCCGCTGCTGTCAGCTGGGTGGCTGATGCTGGCCTCCAGCAAGATCACTCAGAGGTGGGAATGTGTCAGGTAGAAGAACAGATGCACACATTTCAATAATTATCCACACTCCCACCTCCTGAGCCACCTCCATACGTTAAATGTGCTATATAAATGGAAGCTGAATTAATAGGAATTCAGGACTGATGCACAATGAGTAACTTTTACTCTATTGAGTAAAAAGGAACTGTTACACAGCAAGTAACCTTTACCCTGCTAAATAACCAAGAAGTCTGTACAACTATAATGATGAAAATTCCTAATCCTGCTGAATAAAATAATTGCACAGTAATAATGTAACTACTGCTTTAGCTCTTACCCTGCTGAATGTATTCTGCACATTTAAAAAAAGATATGACCAGAGCTTTGAAAAATAGCCAGGAACTTTGTAATGTTGTTTGGTAAGAACTGTGAATAACTTTTAAGCCCAGGCAGAATCAGCTTTTGTGTCTCACTACCAGATGCTTAACTTTGAGAAAACTGCACAGTAGAATCATTACTTTACAATTATTTTCATTATCATCCCTCTGATGGAACAATTAAAAAGCTGCTATAAAATAAAAGTATAAATCTGAGGCGCAGTGGTATCACAATTTAAAACAATAAGAGCCTATCACCTACTGCTCATCTTTCAACCTTTAACTACAGTTTCAAGGATCAACTAACTCAAGTAGGAATTTTACCACCAATAAATAATGACATTCATTGTGTATGAATGAGTTTTGCTGGCCTCGTGAGTATTAAATGGTGCTTACATTTCAATAGAAGAAAAGGCTGTTCCACAGTATATTCCACAGTAATAAGGACAGATATTGCAGTCCTGGGGTTGTGGTGCTGGAACAGATGCTCTTTGGATGCTCTGTTGCTTGCAGTGCTTCCTGCTGATCATACACTGTATTGTTAGGTCAGCTCCTTATAATAAAATTCAGCCTCTCGACACAAAACACAAGACTCACCCAGAGTGCTATCAGGTCAGGGCAGATTATCTAACACCAATAGGGCTGCTGTTAATCCTTAAATCTGTACAGAAGGAAGAACAACTGGAGACCAACAAAGGGTGAGAACCACTCTGTTCAATAAGACTGCTTGATTCTTCATTTGTGAATGTTAGTGAGGCAAACTGGATTGAAGAAGTTGGAAATATTTACCCTGGAGAAAAGAAGACTCAGGACAAACATTATTCAAGTTCCCAAGATCCTAAAAGGAAAAGATAAATTAACTGCAATAAATAGTTCACCAGAACCACAATTTCTGTATCCAGTGCCATGGACAAACTGCGAATAAAATTCACATATTCAAATCTCAAACAAGGCAACATTTTACTACAAGAGCCAAAATTAAAGTTGGTGATATTTGTGTTGTTGTTATACACATCCATTCCAGCTGTCTGAATAGAAGTGTGTCATATGCCTTTTTTCAGTGGAGTGATTTTCTGCTAAATTTTAGATTTAACGTGGGCCATTATTTACTGTTGGAGTGAATCTAATAGCATCTGCCATTAGTTAGACTTGCCCTTGCACTTTAGATTTTTAAGTTTTTTGCATAGAGTGCTGATATTGTAAGATGATAATGTTGCAGTGAGGCAAGCAGGGCATCAGGGAACTGAGTCAACAGGACAACTAACCGGATCTGTCCTTAACTAGTTAGATTGAAGGATTGTGAAATTAACAGTGCATAGACTGAAAAGGAAGCATAAATTAGAGTGGATGAATGCAATACCAAATCACTTGCAGAAAGAGGGATAAAGAGTGGGAAAGAAAGATTGGATTAAGAGAGTTGGAAAAAAGAGACAGGGAAAAGTTAAAAAAGGAGATAATTTAAAAATCTCCAACAACAATTAAAACATGAAGGAACGAGACTTCACACTTGCAAGAGTTAGTTTTCAGTGCTAAACAGGTTGACAGGGAGTAATTAACATTTATCACATTGTTAAAGGGCAATTTGATTGGAATGTAGAAGACCATGTGGCAAGTTCAGCTCATACCTACCACGCACATGCAGCAATGTCATGCCATTCAATGCATTTCAATGGTGAGCCAGACAGTGAGATGCCATTTTTGCAAAACTAATGTTGAATAAGTGCACTTGGACAGCAATGTTTGGATTTTCACATTAAATCATGCATCTGCCCTTTCCTGAAGTTGCAGTAGCATCTGCACATAAACAACGATGAGCATCATTAACCTCATCGTTATTTTGACAGAAAACTATGATCCATTATACTTCCCAGTTTGTGGTTTTATGTATATAGTTATGGCACTGCTTTAGCCTGTCTTCTCTCTATCTGCTAAAATGTCCACTGTCTTGAGTAAAACAAAGTACTTGGGAAAGTAAAAGAACAAAAAGACATTTGGTGACAATAATAATGTATGAGAGACTGATAATGGTTTTCATATTATGTGTTTATAAACAAATGGATTAGGACATGTTTCATGCAATCTGCACTTTTACTGTCTCACAACTGATCAGCGTTGTGGTTAAACCAATTTTCTTTTAAATTAAATGCCAGCTATTTGATACCTCGAGCAAAGTATAATGTTAGTATGATGAAGTATAATCCAATGATACAATTCTGTGAAAAGCCAGGCAAATTGACATTAATTTAAAAAAATTCTTTTAGGGATTATCAGGAAACAGTTTGCTAAGCAGCTTCTAAACATTCTGCTCCATACAGCCTTATTTTAACCCTGTTCACCTGAAGGGTGGTTAAATTAATAGTATGGTCTTTCCTGCTATGTTTTTGATACGGTTCTGCCTGCCATGAACTTAATCATGCACTTTTCTGTGGGGTCCTCATGAATACATGTAAATTGGGATCCAATGACACAATGAAGACTCTAATGCCATTTTACATGAAATTGCTGATGGCCCACCCAATGCCCAATTTTCTGCAGAAGAGCAAAATACTGATGATGAGTGATTCCTTGAAACTCCAATACATTTGCTCCAAGGTGGGTGTCTGCCTCTCCAAGATGACACACAGGTTTGAATCCACGGTCTGAATGGCAGCCATTGGAGTTTCCACTAAGGTTAGAGACGTTAGGGACACTGACTCCCTTTCTGAGGGCCCAGCTGTAGAATGGAGTGGCTACATTCTCTAGGGTACGTTGCAGAATGTTGATGCCACGGTGATCCCCCTGACTAACACATCTAACTCACACAGAGTTCCAATATCTGTGCTTGTGCTTGGGAGCGAAGGTGCATCCTCAGTAGGTTTGCCTGAAAGTTTTCTTCATGAGGCTTTTGCTGCCAAAATGGATCTGGCGAAAAGCAAAAGAAAGGGACAAAAGTTAAAATGGGCTCCCTACCTAATCTTGCTCCTCTTGCCTGGCATTATGCAATGTCTTGTCCTACAGAAAGAGTCAGCGAGAATTAGTGAGTGGCTGTTAAAGAGATAAGTGAAGATGTACAGGGTTTTGCATAGTGTGCATTTATTAAGAGGTGGAGAAGGAGCAAAATGGACTAAGGATGAGGAGGTGAAGAATATAGTGGTAAATATGTAGAATATGAAAAGAGGAAGGACTGCTGTGAGGAGCTGGTGATTGTGCAAGTACTAAGATGTAATAAGAGAATACTGTTATTACACGGTGTGAAGGGAGCAAAAGAAGAGATGAGTGTGTTTAGAATGAGAAAGGAAGGCTTTGCAGTGCGCCTGTGATTTTACGCTTAAGGATATGATGGAGGAAGGGAATTGTTGAGAGTGGTGGAAGGAGTGTTGTCAGGTGCTGTTGAGAGAGATGGACACATCAAGAGGCTTATTCACACTTGTTGCCCTTGTGAAGTCATTGATCCTCTTCCGACACTGAAGGTGATGCTGTTGGTACTGACTGTCAGTCACTTGTTTCCCAGTCAGCTGAATTGTGGGCCTGGTAACGGTCCTGTGAGTTCTGGGGAACATTACCTCCCTCTTTGCCTTGACTTCCTCTGACAGGATCTCCAGGGATGCACCAAACAATCTTTGGGTAGCCCTGCAACTCAATTTAGAGATTCCCCTCATTACAACAGTACAGGAGTGAAATGTGAAAGTAGTGAATGCATCTTTGCTTTGATGGGTCTTTGCTTTGAACAAGCTATGGGATGCCCGTCAGAAGTTGTGTGCATAACGTGAGTGCACTGACCAATTCATGACGCAATCAGGTTGGAAACTAATCGATAAGGCCCCAGAGCTGAAGGACAGTTTGTTTAATTCACTGTGATATACAATTCACCCGGTACTTATGTTATTCATGGCCTGTCTTGAATGTGACTATTCGATTGTTGCAATAGTTGGAACATCAACTAATGTCTAACTAAAATAAAACTGTGTAAAATAAATGAATAGATAAGATGAACTTTGACATATTCGTGCAGACGAAAGCATGTAGGGTCATTCATCAATAAGTTCCGCCAGAACTGATGGAGAGGAACTTATCATGTTTCACTATTTGAATGTACATAGCCATGTCAGAACTATGTGGTAGGATTGCCGAAATAAATTTGAGATTCCTTCTTTCTGGTTTTGAAATTATTTTCTCCTTTTCTCCTACTTTAATGTTTTAAACCATGCACTGCCTCAGCTGACAAGGTGGGTTAAAGACTTGATGCCAAGCCTTCACCACTGGCAGTTTGAAGCTGAGCAGAACAAGTGTGACTCTCTTTATTTTTTTTTCTCTTCCTTCTCAATGGGAAAGTGCTAGGTCTCCATTATGTTCCTCCCCAGTCAGAGAAATTTTAACCTTACCCACCTGCTGGGATCAGGTGCAACCCTGGATTTTCATTCTGCCATATTTTATTCTCAATTGAGGTTAATTTAATTCAGTGAGCAGATTTTGGAAAGTGTCACCCCATAATTCTACTACTTTGTGGCTCGATGCATCAGTGCTGCCACAGTAGGTTGTGTTCTGTATAGTATTATAGCATCAGAAAAGGCAGCATTGGGTAAAATCTGATCTCCTTTATTGAGCTTTTTCTGCTCTGCTGCATTTGTCCAATACATAAATTTAGACAAAATAGATGGATTAATCCCTTTGTAAAACAATGAGTGTTGTGGTGCTGGTAATGCATCTGAGGTGATTGGGTTCGATCACCTTCTAGTAACTGAAAAGACCTTATAAAGTATAAGTTTACTTCCATATATACTCTATTTGAAGAACATTTTGTATAATGGCTTGGGGATCGATTGCCAGTTTCTTTGCTGACTATAACATGGTATCTATTTCTACAATACAGCTGTGTTTGCCGATGTAACAATAATCTTTTCTCATTGACTGTCGCAAACTAAATCTATCACTATTATATATGCTTGCTTTATAATGATATGTTTATTAGTTCATGGAACATTAATTTTGTACACAATATTGTCATCCAATCAAGTATGAAGACCATGTCAATGACACATTGCTTAGCTATCTATGTAGCAAGCAAAATTGGCCCAGAATTTTCTTGATATGGCATACACTGCTGTTGTATCTTTTTAAAAAGTATTACATCTGTCACTGGCCTCTAGAGAGAGAATTGTCAAATTTCCTGGGAATGTTTCTTTGCATATTTATTGATGCAAGCATTGGTGTAAAGCTCTTGCAAGCTGCTGAACCAACAGAAAACTTCTCTACAGTCTTTTAAATGCACTGTTTAGTCTGTGCTAATCTGAAGAATATTGATGGAGCAGAAATAAACAACTTTCTCTTTTATTTCTTTCTCAAGTTACTTTGCTGCATTTCTTACCAATATTTTATTACACTTGGACAGAGTTATGAATATTCAAATGCTTTTTTTTCACTCTTTTGGACCTCCAAGCCCTCCTAGAGGTGTTTGAAGATAAGATGAACACTGCTGGGTGTGAGTACCATTAAGTCACTCAGAATTATCACTTATGCCACCCTGGGTGGAGGCATTATTGGCATTGATATATTGGCATATTTAAAGAGGGCACGACTAGCTTTAAAATTGTAGGCTGTCAGACTAGTTTCTGACAGGAGGGGGTGAGTTACAATTGGGGCCAATGTTCTTAACCTCTGCAATGCACTATCCAGTCATTTGGCTCAGAAACGCAATCGAGGTTGAACACATTGGACGAATTTTCAACTGATGGTCCCAGCCAAATGGTGGGATCTGCAGTAGGACAGGAAGTCATTTCCTGCTGCAGCTGGCTTTGCTGTGGTTATTTAACTGAGTCACGGCTTTAGAACCTTGCCTCTGAATTCCCTGCCCAATCAGAGAGGGCGGGTGGGATGGCACATTGATTCTGTCAAGGGAATGATTTCTAAATTAAAGGGATCCTGATAACCTTCAGGAATCCTATTAACTTTTGCCCAAACTGGCCGTAGTAAGATTCCTGGGTTGCACTCTTACTGCAGTTAAAGCCTGTTCTATGTTTTCCATCAGGGTCCGTCTGCACTGAGCAGGTGTGTCCTGATTAACCCTATCGGTTTTCCCTTTAGTTTCCAGCAGTCAGCTTTTAAATGCCTTGCCTTATTACAATGGAAGCACACAGGTCTCCGGGTCTCACTCTTGCTCACAGCACCTTCCTTTTTGCCCAACTGGTCAAAAGCCAGCTGCTTACTTCTTTCAAACTCCAGATAAGTGTGATTGGCTTGCTTTTTGAGGGTTCTAAACTTTTGGCGATATGTGTGAGACCCAGGAAGCTTACAAGTGCAGGAAAATTTAATAGGATTCCTGAAGATTACCAAGGTTTTGTTTCTGAAGGGAAGGTAACTCCGTACCCCTCGAGTGGGGCAAGCAAGCCCAGAGTAATTCTCAGGGACACAGGGGTGAGTAGGCCTGACCTTTCCCCCCGAAAGTTCAGTGAAATACCGAAATGGTGGTGAATGGTATTGGAGGGCAGTGTATGCCTGTACCTGTACACCAGGCGCACCTGGAGTGTGACGTAGTTTCAGGACCGGTGGCTGTAGGGATTGTCCCTAGTTTGCATGTGGATGGGGTTGACCTGCTACTAGGTAATGATCTGGCTGGGGTTAAGGTGGTAGCCACCCCAGTAGTGAATGGAAGACCGCAGGAGGTCAGAGAGCTAGGGCAGTGGCAGGAGACAGTCCCCTGCAGAGTCTCTGAATGTATAGTGGGTCACGCCATGATCAAACCATTTCCCCCAGAGGAGACTGCATTGGCACTGTAAGCAAATGACCATAGGTCTGCCTGTCCGAGACTTTCTTTGGAAAGTTAGGGGACCCAGGGAATGAATTAAATGGATTTGCCCTAGCTGAGGCTCAGTGAGCCGACCCAGTATTGCAAGAGTTAGCACAGGCTGCCCAGTCTGAAAGTGAAGCAGAGGGAGTCCCTGATTGCTACTATTTAAAGAATGAGGTACTGATGAGGAAATGGAGTTCTCCTCACAGACCTGAGGGCAAGGAGTGGACAGTAGTTCACCAGTTAGTGATGCCACAGCGGTACAGGGGAGAAATATTAAGAAGGGCCCACGAGACTACAGTGGCTGTAAATGCCAGTTTATGAAAGACCAAAGCCTGCATAAGACAGCAGTTTGACTGACCAAACTCCACAAAGATGTGGTGGAGTACTGCAGGAGTTGCTACATGTGTCAGGTTGAGGAGAAACCCCAACCTACAGTGAAACCTGCACTCATAAGTGCTGTACCGGTGTGAGGAGAACCCTCCAGCAGAGGGATGGTGAAGTGTAAGGGACCCCTGCCGAGAACTAAAGGGGAAAGGCAGGCACATGGCTGGCAAAAGGTTAGACAGAGAAGGGGAAAAAGTGACCAAGAGGGCAGGTTAAAGGAAGTCCGGGAAGAATCCTGGATGAAAACCCCTACTGTCCGGTGAACTAACCCCGAAAAATGTGAAAAGTTAGGCCCCAATTCCTCCTATGTAAATGCAGACTCTAGAAGCACCCCATCAGAATTGCCAGCAGCTTTTACAAGAACATGCAGAGACAAAGTGATACCTCTAGGGGCACAGAAACCCATGAGGGTGAATCCTCACCTAGTCGAAGTGTCACAGGAGAGTGCAGTTAAGTCTGGACAAATACTTGCCTGAAGTCAAAAGTCTTTGCATGGCTCAGAGAGTTCAGGATAGACCCGCCCACTACAAACTCCCCTGAGAAAAAAAGTGGGAAATTAAAACAGCCCTGGTGCCCAGAAAAGACCATTTTTAATAAGCTTTAAGCTTTAAGATAGGTGAATGAATGGAAATCAATGAGAGAAATGCATGGTTTTTCTTTCTGTATCTTATATTTCCCTCAAACTCTGTAATGAAATGTGCCATTTTCTTCAAATTGCATTTCATTCCCTTGGTTGTGGAGGTGTTAGGCAAGCCCCCCACCTGCCAAGAATGAGGAAAATTAATTTCGCCACATGAACATTGATTTTAAACTGCTGATGGTGAAGAACGAACTTGCTTTTGAAAGCAATTGGAGACTGTGGCTGGAGAGAAACATTAGCATATCAACAGACAAGTACTTCAAATGACAAAGGAGCTATTCCCTGCTCCAATTTAATCCACAATGGACTTTTGATTACCAGACGTTGAAGCATTCCAGGTTAACTACTAAAATGGCTGAATACACAAACAGACGTCAGGCTAGTTTTGTCACATGACTGACTGTTGGAGTTTTTTTAATTTGAACTTCCAACAGGGAGTTTTGAACTCAGAAAGCACTTTTCTCCTGGACTGAGAAGATCTCTCTCCTATCTGCTCTCATCTCACTCTCACCAGCTTCAGAAACCATTGAAGACATATGAACCCCAAGAGAGAAAAGTCTCCTACAGTGAACAAGTTATAAGAAGAATACTGGGCCCCAATGAAAAGTAAGAGCCGTCAACAATCAAGGACTCTATGGTGAGCTGGAAACACAGAAACAGTAACAAGAAACTCCCTTTTAGAGAATTCCTCAAACCTCTCCATTTTATTTTTCTTCTGCTCTTTTCTGTACCTATTTGCATGTGTGTATCGCGTGTGCATGCTAGCATGGGCATGTCGTATATCCATAGACATTAACCATATTAGAGTTTAAGTTTAAGGTTTAATAAATTTCACTTTTCTCCTTTAAACCTAAAAAAAACCTGCTATGTTCATTTCTTTGCCTTATAATTGGAAAGTTGTGAACAAGGATTCACAAAGGGGGAGCTCAAAACACAATGTGTTTAAAATTAAACCCTGTTACAATAAGACCAAGTGAAGATAACAAAAGACCCCTCAATACCTTTCTCACCTGGTCGTAACACCACCTGGTCCATTGGGAAGGAGATCTTGATCCAGGAGGCTGCAGATATCAGTAACAACCTGCCATGAAAGCCTGAGCCTCCTGAAGTGCTGGTACTCGTACATGTCAAGATAGCTGGTTTTTGTGTTGGGTTCTTTTCTCCTTTGAGCTGGATCTCAATGTCCATCCCTTCTGTCCTGTAAAGCGGCATGTAGCTGAGGAATAAGCAGCTGCTGTTGCTGCTTGTTGCTTCTGTTGCTGTTGCCACTTTTGGAGTGGGTGTTGCTGCTCCTCTTGTTCCTCACCAGACCTGCAAGTTGGAGCTGCATAAGCTGTTCCCATGCCATATTGAAGGCTGACAACAGGAAAGTGCAACTGAAGGTGAGTGAAGTGCAAGACAGGTGAACTGACTTCCAGGAAGTTGGCAATCATCTGTTGGCATGCTCAGAAATGTTGTGAATAGCAGCCTCTCACCTGGTCATGGCTATAGCTCTTCAGTTCCACTGTTCAAAGGCTTCCCAGCCTGTCAGTTTCACTGAAAAAGCAGTCCCTGCCATGTGTATGCCTGGTTGACACTGGCGAGTTGCTGACAGCTTGGGAAATATGTGCACTGGCTGTTATAGCCAGAATAGTTGATTAAAAGAGCAGTTAATAAGCTATATGAATACTTTACTTAGTTGACAGCTCCAAGGGAGTTCCCCACTTGCCTGCAAATCATCCATGGGTGAAACTCAGAAGAGGGTGGGATGTTGTTGGGATCCTGACCTGACTTCACATTTAGGAGATTTAACTCCATGCCACACACATGAACCCTCCTCCCCTTGCTTGTAAAAACTCCCCCCATTATGATTTCATTAATCACTTTGATTTCCAAATGGTGGAGTTAAAGGTGGGCATTCTCTAGTTATTGTTCAAAAATGCAGTATATATTTTGACTGCTTCAGATCCATATGTGTTCTTCATATACAACAATAATGGATATGGACTTCCTACATTTCTTCCATAGATGGAAAGCTGAGTGGTTAATAGAAATTAGGAAAGCAAAATAACAACAATCCATTTTGTTTGTGAAACAAAACTAATGTTGCATTAAAAAAAACATAAGAACATAAGAAATAGGAACAGGAGTAAGCCATTTGGCCCGTCAAACTTGCTTCGTCATTCAATAAAATCGTGGCTGATCAGATTGTGGCCTGAACTTCACTTTCATGCCAGCCCACCATAGCCCTTGACTCCCTTGTCAATCAAAAATCTGTCTACGTCAGCCTTGAATATCTCTGAGAGAAGAAATTCCTCCTCCTTTCAGTCTTAAAAAGAAGATCCCTTATTTTGAAACTGTGCCCCCAGTTCTAGATTCTGCCATGAGGTGAAACATCCTCTGAACACCTCTCTAGTCAAACCTCCTCAGAATCTTATATGTTTCAATAAGATCACTTCTCAATCTTCTAAACTCCAATGCTCAACCTTTTCTCATAAGACAAACCCCTCATCCCAAGAATCAGCCTAGTGAACCTTCTCTGATCTGCTTCCAATGCAAGTATGTCCCTCTTTAAATAAGGTGACTAAAAACTGTACACTGTACTCTAGGTACGGTCTCACCAATGCCCTGTACCTTTGCAGCAAGACTTCCCTACTTCTAAACTCCAACCCCCTCGCAATAAAGGATTTTTCTATAACTAGAACTATAAAGAACAATTTTCATATACAATTCAACTCTGGGTGAAAACAAAAAGGTGAATAATGTAAAGTCCTGGGCTTCTGTATTCACAATGGAAGTGCTTTGAAACACAGTTTTATGCATTCAATCACCTGTTGAATTTGTAACTGAGGAGTTGCAAAAAGTGTGTAGTAAAATTTCCAGTGCAGCAAAGGCCCCACAGCCTTACTTTCAAAATTGTGCAACTGCTTAGTTAGCTGTGATATGTGTCAAACATACTTGTCGCTAGTTGCTAACTTTCAGAAACACTTCCTTCTACCTACAATTCAAATTCACGATTGCAGGGTTAAGGGTTGTTCCAGGCTTACTTAGAAAGGTATAGTGAGGGTACTTGCGCTGAGGTATGGATCCACAGGCGCTAAGAATCCTTCATTGCCCACGATGGCATTTTTCATTTTGTAACGGCTTGGACAGTGATATTTACGGGGAGATGGTGAGAGAGAGGGAGGGGAGGAGCTCTGGATGGGAAACCCAGAAGTATGTGATTCCGGACGTCATGCTGAAATTAACAGCAGGGTGCCTTTTAAATCTTTTCACCAGGTTTCCTGCCTGACAGTCAGCCTAATTGGGTGGAAAGGTCTATGGCATAAGGTCACAGCCAGGGAGCAGAGATGAGTGACGGAGAGACTGTAGTCAGCGGTTGGGGGGGTGCTCATGGTTGAGAGGAGAGAGTTCGTAGTGGGGGGTGGAGGAGGAAGCACGTTGAAGTGGTGAGAGATCTTGGGGAGGGGATGCAGAGATCATATGGATGCAGTGGAAAGATTGGGTGGGTCGGAGATCGTGGAGGTGGAGGGGTCAGTTGATTGTGAGGAGGAAAACAGGTAAACCTCTCTCCCCAACTTACTGCAGCTCCTGGCCCACAAGCAGTGCTGTAAATGCATTTACCTGATGAATCTGGCTCTTTCTGACCTCTTTTTATCTGCCAGGCTTCCAGAGGACTAGGAAACCTGCTGAGATGGGTAAAAATAAAAGGCGTGTAAAAAACGGAAGCACGCCACGTCCTAAAAGCTTTTACTAACTGACTCACTCCTGAGAGTGAATTGGTCGACCCCCGTCTGTTAAAATCAGAAATGGGTGAGTTGTGGTTGGGTTTGAAATTTAAATTTTTTAAAACTCTTACCTGTATCCAACTCGCCCATCCACGTTTGGGGTTTACAATCACTGCTGAGGGTCAGCAGGTTATTTATGTTTGAGGTATTATACTCAAGCCCAATCCTGTACTGTCCAAATGTTCAGGAACACACACCTTGAACCCCTGTTATTGCACAGTGATCAGAAATTAGAATTCTGAATTGTTTTCTCCTTTGCCTGCAGAAAATGGGGCTTTTTGGCTGAGCCTACTTAACCCAAAACAAGCTGACTTAACCTTGGAATTTGCATGCCACCTGGTGCATTTTCCCCACTGAACCCATACAAGTGGACGTTTCCAACTTCATGTTGCGAATGGGGAAAATCACCTGCCAACAGTGCATGTTGGAAATTTCTGCTTGGAAAACCATATGTATTTCTAATGCGTGAAAGTCAGAAATTTACCCTTAATTAACTTTTGAAGGGTAATTTTGAATAAAACCGGTCTTGTACCAGCGTGTTCTGAAAATTCAGCTTGAGTTTTGTAATGTTGGTTGCTTCTGTTTCTGTGACAGGTAGTGTTATCAAATTGACTACTTGAAATGCGGTGCCATCATTTTCATTTTGTCTGAAAAATATACTTGTAGAAAGATAATTTTAATGGCATGACAGAATTGGAAGCTTATTTCAATGCTCGCTTTCCACTTACAGGTTAGTGAAATGACACACACACATACATGCAGTGTTACCAGGAAAATAAAGGTCCTTTAAAGTATACAAATGCTCTGCTGCTACATCTATATTTCTTAAAGGAGTGATCCTCCTATCCATGAGCTTCATCACAATATTGAATACAAAGTGAAGCCTCAGTCTTTACATTCTATTTAATTTATTGTATATTACACATGCCAGTTTAGGATTAAAGCTCCTGCAAGAACTGAACATCAATGATTTTTGTTGAAGATTATGGTGAAATGGTACAACAGATCATTGATGCATGAAAGTGCATTATTGATTTCTTCATGGTATTTTATGCCAGATGGTATAAATTTAATATTTGCTACACCTGCACCTGTGGTAACTGTGCAGTTGCATGGGTAATGGTACTGGTGTGATGGCATCCTCATACATAGACTACACAGCTGACTTATTGAATTGACTGTTATGTGCTATGTGTTTGGATTTCAAGCCTGATTTTTTGAGACAGACACTGATTTGAAAATGAACCAAAAAGCCTCAAATAAAAGGAAAATACTGCAGATGCTGGAAATCTGAAATAAAAACAAGAAATGCTGGAAATACTCAGCAGGTCTGGCAGCATCTGTGGAGAGATGCTTCTCTCTCAAAAAGCCTCAATGTTCTGGGAGGTCAGAACCAGGTTAAACAAACAAACAGTTTTTTCTACCAGAGACATGCGATTGGAGCTGAGGTTTCAGTTTTACAAGAAGAGCGCTGCAGTGGAAGGAAGAGAGAAAAAACAACCAGCTGTTGTTTAAAGAGCATTTCAGAGTAGCTGTTTGAAATTGAAACAATCTACAAAGCAACAGGCTGGAATGGTTTTGGCTGCAGCAGAGGTGCCTGAACTGAGGGCTGATCATTGGTAAATGACTTATGACAGTCGTCTTCAGTGCCTTAAAGAGTTACATAAGGCTTGATCAGTAAAGCTAAATCACCAGGACTATCAAAACCACAGAAGTTCTGGAAGGGTGTACAGTTTTAGTGGAGATGGTATCGGTAGGGTTCGGATTGCAGAGAAACTGCCATCGAGTGGAAACCAGTGTTTGTGTCTTGGGCAAGGGGATCTGGATATCTACTTGAAAAGTTCAAAGATCTGACGGAATTTGTGACGGTTTGACATCATACTCCTGATAGGACTACCAAATGACTTGTGAGATGCATCTTTCAAGATATGTATATCGACTGTGATTTAACTGTTAGTTCATGTTTAATTTATGTTGGTTTTGGTTTGAGTATTAAAGTAAGATTTAGAAAAGTGAAATCTTGTCTGTTTTGTTTTTGTTTCCTAAATTAAGATCAGTTGGTGGATTCAATTCTATTGGTTTGTTGGTGGTCTCCACGGGGGATCATAACATAATTGGGGGCTCATCCGGGATCAGTCCAGATTAGGCTGTGAAATAGGTTCACTTGAATTTTCGAGAGTTTAAACAAATAAGATTTCACATATACTTTGGCAATGTTCAGTGGGAAACTAACCTTTGATGCTTAAGCTTGTGTGGAGAAAGGAGATTTGTCACTTAGAGCATTGAAACAGTTGACAAAAGAAAATCTGAAGGCTATAGCAGGGAACCTAGGGGTGAGGTTAAAACCAGATGCTAAGAAAGCAGAGATAATCTAAGAGGTTTGTTCCTCACTTGCAACTTGAGGATGAAAGGAATGTTTCTGCTAGTATTCAAGTCAAACTAGCCAAAATTGAATCAGTAAAAGAAAGGGAAAGGAAGCAATTTGAAATAGAGAAGCTGAGAGAAAAAGAAAGACAAGAAAGAGGAAAAAGACAATTACAATTTGTAATGAGAAAACATGAATTTGAAGAGAAAGAGAAAAAGAATTATAATTTGAAATGAGAAAACTTGAGTTCAAAGTGAAAGAAAAAGAAAGAACAAGAAATGCAAAAATTGGCATTCGACCATGAATTGAAAATGGAAAGGCTCAAAGCTGGCTGATGTAAACTGGAGGTGAAAGATAAGGATAACCCAAAAGAAACTCCTCATAGTTTTGATTTGGCTATGAATATTCACTTGGTACCTAAATTTAGTGAAGAGGGAGTAGAAAAGTCCTTTGTGTCATTTAAGAAAATTGCCATGAATCTGAATTAGCACAAATCACCTCGGACAATGCTCCTACACAATGTTTTCGTAGGGAAAGCTTCAGAAGTGTATTCATTGCTTTCAGATGATCACTCATGTTACTATGACAAAGTAAACACTGCTGTTCTCAATGCCTACGAGTTGGTGTCAGAGGCCTACAGACAGAAAATTAGGAATTTAAAGGAGAAATATGGCCAGACATATATGAAATTTAGAGTCATGGAGTCATAGAATTATACAGCACAGAAACAGTCTCTTTAGGCCATCATGTCCGAGCCGGCCATCAAGCACCTAACTATTCTAATCCCATTTTCCAGCACTTGGCCCATAGCCTTGTATGCTATGGTGTTTCAAGCGCTCATCTAAATACTTCTTAAACGTTGTCAGGATTCCTGCCTCTACCACCTCTTCAGGCAGTGAGTTCCAGATTCCAACCACCCTCTGGGTGAAAATTGTTTTCCTCAAATCCCCTCTAAACCTCCTGCCCCTTACCTTAAATCCATGTCCCCTGGTTATTGACACCTCCGCTGAGGGAAAAGGTTTCTTCCTATCTAACCTATCAATGCCCCTCATAAATTTGTATACCTCAATCATGTCATCCTTCAGCCTTCTCTGCTCTAAGGAAAACAACCCTAGCCTATCCAGTCTCACTTCATAGCTGAAATACTCCAGCCCAGGCAACATCCTGGTGAATCTCCTCTGCACCCTCTCCAGTGCAATCATATCTTTCCTATAGTGTGGTGCCCAGAACTGTACACAGTACTCCAGCTGTGGCCTAACTAGCATTTTATACAGCTCCATCATAACCTCCCTGCTCTTCTATTCTATGCCTCGGCTGATAAAGGCAAGTATCCCATATGCCTTCCTAATCACCTTATCTACCTGTGCTGCTGCCTTCAGTGATCTATGGACAAGTACACCAAGGTCCCTCTGACCTTCTGTACTTCCTAGGGTCCTACCATCCATTGTATATTCCCTTGCCTTGTTAGTCCTTCCAAAATGCATCACCTCACACTTCTCAGGATTAAATTCTGCTTCAAAGTCTCAGGAGCTTGTCCTTTTGCAAAAAGACTGTTGGTTTTTCACAGATTTCACTTGCTTGTCCAGTGTCCTAATTTTCAATATAATTAGATTCATGTCCAGGAATTCTCAATCTCGCTCAGGTCTCATTGTTTCAATGTTCACCCCTGGAGGTACGTCTCCACTGTTAATGTTCCAAGATGGCTTTGAATGTTTTTCCATCAGAAGTAAAGCTGTTAGCTGAATTCATGAGGCATCATCCTGGATGGAAGCTTATTAGACATGCGTTTCCAATTTGATGTCCTGGAATGTGAGGTATTTCAGTGCAAATTGTGGTGGCTGCCTTGGCTGCCAGCTTTTTGAAAGTTAAATGTAGGATCCCAGCTTTCATTTTTTAAAGTTTAATGTAGGTTTCTAACCGATGAATTAAAAATCCTCATTTGACATGTTTTCTTGATACCTTTAATATATACATTATAGATATACATGTGTATATATATATATATATATAGCCACCATGATTTAAATGTTAGTTCATGTTTAATTTGTGCTGATTCTGGTTTGAGCATTAAAGTAAAATTTAGAAAATGAAATCTTGTCTGTAATTGGAGTCAGTTGGTGGATTTGATTCTTTTGGTTTGTTGGCCATCTCCACAGGGATCATATCACTGGACTACTAACCCAGAGGCCCACTGGAGCTCTGCAACATGAGTTCAAATTCCACCATGGCAGCTGGTCAAATTTAAATTCCATTATTAAAAAATCTAGAATGAAAATGCTAGTCTCAGTAATGACGATCATGAAACTACTGGATTGTTGTTAAAAAACCCCTCTGGTTTACTTATGTCCCACCGGCAGAACAGGCCCACCAGAGGTGGCAGCACATTGGTATACAGTCAGAGAGGAGCAGCCCTGACAGTCCTCATCCTTGACTCCGGACCCCATGAAGTCTCATGGCATCAGGTCAAAGATGGGCAAGGAAACTTCCTGCTGATTACCACAAACTGCCCTTCCTCAGCTGATGAATCAGTGCTCCTCCATGTTGAACACAACTTGGAAGAAGCACTGAGGGCCACAAGGGCACAGAATGTACTCTGGGTAGGGGATTTCAATGCCCAGCACCAAGAGTGGTTCAGTAACACCACTACTGATCTAGCTGGCTGAGTCCTGAAGGACACATCTGCCAGACTGGACATGTGGCTGGTGGTGAAAGAACCAACAAGAGGGAAAAAGCTACTTGACCGTGCCCACACCAATGTACCTGTCACAGATGTTTCTGTCCATGACAGTATTGGTAAGAGTGACCACCACACAGTCCTTGTGAAGGCAAAGTCCTGTATTCACACTGAGGATAGCCTCCATCATGTTGTGTTGCACTACGACTGTGTTAAATGGGATAGATTCAAAATAGATTGAGCAGTTCAAAAATAAGCATTCATGAGGCACTGTGGGCCATCAGCAGGAACAGAATTGTCTCCAACCACAATCTGTAACCTCATGGCCCAACATATCTCCCACTCTACCATTACTACCAATTTAGGGGATCAAGCCTGGTTCAATGAGGAGTGCAGGAGAGCATGCCAGGACTGGCAAAAGGCATAGCTAAAAATGAGGTCTGATGAAGCTATAACGCAGGACTACATGCATGCTAAACAGTGGAAGCAGTATACGATAGATAGAGCCAAGCAATCTCACAACTAATGGAACAGATCAAAGCTTTGCAGTCCTGCCACATCCAGTCATGACTGGTGATGGACAATTAAACAATCAGCGGTGGGAGGAGGCTCCACAAACATCCCCATCCTCAATGATGGGGGGCCCAGCATGTCAAAGACAAGCTGAAGCATTTGCAACCATCTTCATCCAGAAGTGCTGAGTGGATGATTTATTTTGGCCTCCTTCTGAGGTCCCCAGCATCACAAGTGCCAGTCTTCAGCCAATTCAATTCACTCCACCTGGTATCAAGAAATGGCTCAAGACACTGAATACACTTTGGGCCCTGACAACAACCCAGCTGTAGTACTGAACAACTGAACAAGCTCCAGAACTAGCTGCTCCCCTAGTCAAGCTGTTTCAGTACAGCTACAACACTGGCATCTAACCGACAATGCAGAAAATTGCCCAGGTATTTCCTGTCCACAAAAAGCAGGACAAATCTTATTGGCCAATTACGGCCCCATTAGTCTAGTCTTGATCATCAGTAAAGTGATGGAAGGCATTGTTGATAAGTGGCACTTACTCAGCAATAACCTGCTCACCGATGCTCAGTTTGGGTTTCATCAGGGCCACTTAGATCCAAAGCTCGTTACTGCCTTGGCCCAAACTTGGACAAAAGAGCTGAATTCAAGAGGTGAGGCGTGAGTGACTACCCTTGACATCAAGGTAGCATTTAACCGAGTATGGCATCAAGGAGCCCTAGCAAAATTGAAGTCAATAGGAATCAGGGGGAAAACTCTCCACTGGTTGGAATCATACCTAGCACAAAGGAAGCTGATTGTGGCTGTCCTCAGGGTAATGTCCTAGGCCCAAACATCTTTAGCTGTGTCATCAATGACCTTCCCTCCAGCATAAAGTCAGCAGTAGCGATATTCATTGATGATTGCACAGTGTTCAGTACCATCCCAACTCCTCAGATAAAGAAGTAGTCCATGCCCGCATGCAGCAAGTCCTGGACAACATTTAGGCTTGGGCTTGCCACACAAGCACCAAGCAATGATTATCTCCAACAATAGAGATTCTGAGCATCTCCCCTTGATGTTCAACAGCATTACCATTGCTGAATCCCCCACCATCAACATCTTGGGCATTACCATGGACCAGAAACTTAACTGGACCAGACACATAAATACTGTAGCTACTGTAGATTCTGCAGTGAGTAACTCACCTCCTGACTCCTCAAAGCTTATTCGCCAACTACAAGGCAAAGTCAGTAGTGTGATGGAATACTCTCATCTTGCCTTGATGAGTGCAGCTCTAACAACATTCAAGGAACTTGACAACATACAGGACAAAGTAGTCTGCTTGATCGACACCCCATCCACAACGTTAAACATTCACTCCCTCCACCACTGGCGCACAGTAGTAGCAGTGTGTACCATCTACAAGATGCACTGTAGCACCTCGCCCATGCTCCTTTGTTAGCACCTTCCAAACGTGCAACCTGTACCAGCTAGAAGAACCAGGGCAGCAGTTGCATGAGCCCACCACCTCCAAGCCACACACCATCCTGACTTGGAAATATATCGCTGTTCCTTCCTCTGTTACTGGGTCAAAATCCTGGAATTCCCTCCCTAACAGCACTGTGGGGGTACCTATACCACATCGACTGCAGCAGTTCAAAAGGCAGTTCACCATCTCCTTCTCAAGGGCAATTAGAGATGAGCAACAAGTGCTGGCCTTGCCAGTGATGCTCATATCCCATGAACAAATAAAAAAACATTCAGTCCTGTACACATGTCCAGCCAACTCATCCCATACTGAACTCACCTACCAGCACATGAGCCGAACACAGTGCGTGTAAGAATTTTGCAGCATGGGGAGGTTGGATTGGACAAAGATGTCATTTTTTCTCAACCATGACTTTATCTTATAAAAGGACTAGTATGGTTAAAATAGTCACGACTTAACAGTGAAAACTTACACCTTCAGATTTTCAAAATATATTTTGGTTTAATGTGTGCCATTATAAATAGTGTACTTCAAGTCAACATTGAGTTACCTGAGCCCTGTTGTTAGACAGCTCTGATAAAATTGATTAAATCAACTAATGCAAAGAGGGGGGGAAAATTTCCACAGATGTATTCTCACTTGTCAACTGTACCTCTGGTAGAAGAGCCACAACCCTGGGAAAATGATATAAATGCAGTTTAAGCTGTTTTTCCAGGATTTACATGGCTCTCCCACTGAAGTTACAATGGACAAGCAGGAGAACTACTGCAGAAATTCTTCCTTAAAGTTTTAATTAGGTCAAAGCTTCTTGAAATTTTGCTATAATTTTGTTAATTACCGATGATGTCTTGTTCTTCACTTTCCTTCATTTTGCTAAAATTTAAAGAATACAGAGAGCCTAGTCAAAAATAACATATCTGTGTATTGATGTGTGGTGAGGATAGGAGCTATGAATAGTCTATGCTCAAGCATGGAGAGATGCTCCACTGCCAAGGAACTGGAGAACCATTCGCTTCTTGTGCAACTTTATGCTTCTGTGTTTCACCGTCTTTAGAAGATCAAATAAAGAGGGGCAATCACTGTAAAAAAATTGATGGAAACAAAAGTACATAACTATGGAAGATCCTTTGATTGGGCTCTGCTGTCAGAGGGACTGCTGGCTGAGAAATTGCAGGTTCACAGTACCTGATTTTCTGTCCATTAACAGACTGTAAATCAGGCACTGAGGGGTTTCCATTTCCCAACCAGTGCTCTGGGTGTGTGCCACAGCTCACTGATAGTGTATGGTTAGTGAATTATCTTTTATATTTCAGCATTGTGGTATCTAAGATGATTTTCAATGACCCATCTATATTAATGGGAACATGGTGGGAAGAGCTGTAGAATGCAAGTACTATCAAACCACTTCCCTATTAGTTTAAAAGAACATTTCTTATTCTGCCTACCCATGAGGAGAAATTGTCCATTTTCTGTGATTGCCACTGCTCTGGTGATACATTTAATAGGCAGTCAACAACTTGGCCAAGACTGAATTTTTATAAGTGTGCCTTGAAGCACCTTTAACATTTAAATTACTGCAGCAAGGAAAACTATTTTCTGTCATGATGGTCAGACAGTGAGCATTTACCTTGATAAAATGTAGCTTAGATATTCAATCACCATCTGTTTCATCGAAGCAGCTTATCAAAATATATCAAGCTGATATTGCCTTTCAAACATCAGAATGTTCATTTATCCTTGTTAGTGAAAAAAATCAATAATTTTCTCAGAAATTTTTATAACTCGCTCAACCAAATCAAATCATCAAAAGAGGAGCCAGACTTGTGCATTGATTTGATTCACTCTGCTGCAGAGTGGGAGACTTGGATCTGAAGCTCAGTCCTTGCTAAAAAAAAGAAAAGTCTGACTTTGTGAAATCCTGCTATTGGGTGTGTCAAAAGATGCAGTTATAACTGGATGTGAGTTTCTAGACTGAAGGGAAAGGCTGGGAGAGTTGGAGCAGGGGATATCATTCATAATAATAGAGGCGGGGAGAATCATCCAGCATAGTGGTCAGGTGACCTGTTCCTACTTTTCTGCCGATGCTATCATTCAAAAGAGTAACCTGGAATAACTCACCAAACCAATTTTTATCCCTCCTGTGAGGAATGCCTAGCTGTTCAGTGCCTCTCATCTGTCATGCAAGGCATTACAATGCGCATCAAAGGCTTAATTTTTAATTTGTGGTCAGGGACCCAATTCCTGGCTAATTTCTGGGTCCCGATCCCATGCCGCGTCCATGTCGCTCATTTTTTTTTTAGAGATACAGCACTGAAACAGGCCCTTTGGCCCTCCGAGTCTGTGCCGACCATCAACCACCCATTTATACTAATCATACACTAATTCCATATTCCTACCACATCCCCACCTGTCCCTATATTTTCCCTACCACCTACCTATACTAGGGGCAATTGCTAGAGGCCAATTTACCTATCAACCTGCAAGTCTTTGGCATGTGGGAGGAAACCGGAGCACCCGGCGAAAACCCACGCGGTCACAGGGAGAACTTACAAACTCCGCACAGGCAGTACCCAGAATCGAACCCGAGTCTCTGGAGCTGTGAGGCTGCGGTGCTAACCACTGCGCCACTGTTATTTTGAAATGGAAAGCCACTAATTGGGCCGAAGATGAGCTCAGCACCCAATTAGTGCCACTGGGTGCTGCATGGAGGCGAGAACCAGCTCAACATTGGAATGCACAGAGGCAGATGGCAGCCATGACAGGGCTTGCAATTGTCTTACACAATTGGGCAGGCAGGTGCTCAGAGGGTCAGCAGTGTCACTGTGCCTAGAAGTGGTCAAATGGAAGGTGCTTGATAAGCTCCTATTTGCATCACCCTTTTTTACACTCACTTTTACTCATCAGCAACAGCACTTTATGGCTCCCCACGGTGCTCCCGAAAGTTGAGTATGATGTGCCCCAGACACTGTGTTCTCCCTGTCTCTGGTGATCGAAAATTTCAGACTGCTCCTCAGAAGCCTTTTAGTGAGCTCAACAACGAGCTCAACTACCACTTAATTGGAGGTGTGCTGCTTTCCTGTTACCCCCCTCCCACCCTCCCTTTGAAAATTTCTTCCCATTCCAGAGGAGTAGGGATCCAGTGGTGCCTTCCAGGAATGCAATTTTTGATGCGTGCCCAGACCTACACTTGCCCCCAAGGCCAATTGAAAATTCAGCCCCAAATGTCTGCTGCACGATGCAGCACATTGGTGATCCAGTGCTGAGTTACTGTGGCCATTTTCAGAAAAAAAAACTATCCTTTAAATGGATTCATTGAACCATTTGATTTTGGGAGACTTTGATTTTATTCCCAACATGCATCTTCTATGATTGAAAGTTAATCTTTCCTATTGGGTTATGCAATTTTGAATAAAACTTGTGCAATCAATCAAATCAGAAATAAACATATTAATGCTGGTAAATAACTGGAGTGAGTATCCATCAGAATCAGTAACATAGCAGGATGATAAACTGATGCAAGAATCCAGGGTGGACTGGATTGAGTGGACTGCACAGGTGTGTGCACAAAGTGGCTTTAGCCAATGAAAGCTCTGTGTTTGGTCTCACTGCAATTTAACTAAGCAGATCGGTTAACATTGTCTCCATTCACACATGCTTTTTCAATTAATAAAGACTACTCCAGCAAGTAATTTTTAATATTACAGTTATGACATGTAATTTTGATATAAAATGGATCATAAATTGAAAGCAATGAATATAAAGATTTTCTTTTCCACTTTAATGACTTACTTTCCTACTTAAATGAGGGTGGAAATATCTTTCAAAGACTATGAAGGGTTGAAAATGCCACCCAAATAGGCTTGATGGAAAGGATGAAGACTTTTTCTCCTTTCCCCTTACAAAAAGGACTAGATAGGTTTGTAAGACATGATGAAAATACCTTCAGTCATTTAATGCAAGAATTTGGCATCACTATGCTTTGTCTTGAGCATCAGGACTGTATATAATTGTCACCATCTTTGCAAGCATATAAAGAGCATTTTTAGGAATGGGATTAATGATACATCTTCACATCTATTTTCTTCATATTTTACATTTTTTGAGAGAGGCGAATAGTCAAGGACACATCATTTCCGAATGCTTATGAAAAATATAAATTTTAGATTACCATTAATAGTAAGGGAAGAGCACAAATATACAGGTCTCATAAGAACATAAACAATAGGAGCAGGAGTAAACCATACAGCTCCTCGAGCACGCTCCACCATTCATTAAGATCATGGCTAAACTTCTACATCAACACCACTTTCCTGCCCTAAACCCGTATCCCTTGATTTCCTTTGTATCCAAAATCTATCAAATTCAGTCTTGAAAGTACTCGCCGTCTGAGCATCCACAGCCCTTTGGGATAAAGAAAGGTTCAAAACCTGCTGAGTGAATGGTTGAACCCTTATCCTGAGACTATGGTCCCTAGTTCTGGACTCTCTGCATCTACCCTGTCAAGTCCTCTAAGAATTTTATACATTTCAATGAGAACAACTCTCATTCTCTCATTCTTCTAAATTCCAGAGTATATTGGTCTATTCAACTCATAGAACAGCCCTCTCATCTCAGGAATCAATTGAGTGAAACTTTGTTGCGCCTCACTAAGGCAAGTATATTCTCCCGTACGTAAGGAGGTCAAAACTGCAAACAGTACTCCAGGTGTGGTCTCACCAAACCCCTATATAATTGCAGCAAAACTTCTTTACTTTAATACTCTAATCACCTTACAATAAAGGCTAACAAACCATTTGCCTTAAATAAAAACAAAAAGTGCTGGAAATACTCAGCAGGCCTGGTAGCGTCTGTGGAGAGAGAAGCAGAGTTAACATTTCAGGTCAGTGATCTTTCATCAGAATTCACCTGAAACGTTAACTCTGCTTGTCTCTTCACAGATGCTGCCAGACCTGTTGAATATTTCCAGCACTTTTTGTTTTTATTTCAGATTTCCAGCATCTGCAGTATTTTGCTTTTATTATAGCGTTTGCCTTCCTAATTGCTTGCTGTACCTGCATGTTGACTTTCTATGATTTATGTACAAGGACCCCAAATCTCTCTGAATAGAATATTTACTAGTCTCTCACCTTTTTAAAAAAACATCTTTTCCATTCTTCCTACCAAAGTTGATAATTTCACACTTCCTCACATCACACTCCATCTGTTACGTTCTTGCCTAATTACTTAAACAGTCTACATCCCTTGGCTGCCTCTTTGCATCCTCACAGCTCACTTTTCTGACGGCAACTGAAAATGATGGATTTGGGTTTTCCAAAGCTTTACTGGAACAGAAGGGGTGCCATCCTTGGAGGAATAAACAGAAATGCTGTAGTTAGAACCCTCAAGCAGTTGGAAATGGATTAAGTGAAGCCAGTAAATGAGAATGAATTAACAGAAAAGACTGTAAGGGCTGGATTTTACCAGCCCCTCGGCGTCATGGATTGTGGCAGGGAGGCCCATAAAATGCTTGCGGGAATGGCCCACCACGACGTTGAGATATTACCAGCGGCGGCGAGGCCTTGGTGCGGCCCCCCCTGCCACTTGCCGGTGAGGCTACGCCAATTTTACAGCTGCCGGCCTCAACTGGTGCACCTTTCGAACTCCATACGGAGTGCCAAGGCGAGACAGTGGTGGGGAGGAGTCAAATCATCAGAGCTGAGGGTGGTGGGGGGAGCAGGAAATACCTTTTTCATTGGCTGTGTGGATGGTGGGAAGAGGTTTGGGGCAAAGGAAATAACGTTCGGGGGGGGGGGGGGATGGTTGTTACTGAGAACTAATTCTTGTGGGGGGGTATAGGCCGAAACACTAACTGTTTATGCATTGGCGGGGTGGGAGAGGGTATTGCAGGTGTGGACAAATCTTTATTTGAATTATTAAAGAACCGGTCACTTTAATCATTTAAATGTCCTCTCAGGGCTTGAAACCCTTTAAAAATGGCACTGGCGCCTGTGCAGTGGTGCCGTTGCTGGGGACTCAGTGGCCGTTCCCTCTATGTCGTCGGGGGTGGCTGCTCCGCACCCTCAATTTAAATGAACCCCCATGTGTAATATCACGGGGTCTTTGTGGTGGCACTTCCGGGTCGGAAGGCTGCCGACTTCATAGCGCACTGCCATGGAGCGCAGCGCACTGATAAAATTCAGCCCTTATGTCAAATGTAACTCTGCACGCTGTCCTTCTCCATTGACATAATCACTTGTGTGGCTGCAGAAAACAAGACAATGGCACCCATTTAAGAAGTCAATGTGTCTATTTAAAAATTACCCTTTTATTTAAGTATTGGCTGTATTTGTAATCATGTCACGTTAATGCAAGGTACCCTCATCAGAGATTTGATATACAGGCTGGGATTTTATGGTGCCCCACCCGAGGTAGGATTGGAGGTGGGAGGGCATGGAGTATCGCGACGGGTGGCGGTGGACTGTTGCCTCCTTGTCACCCAGTGATCTTCCCGGCGGATAAGCCTACAACGGCCTTCCCACCCAGAGGCCAATTGAGGCCCTTATGTGGCCTATTAAGGGCCTGTTAATGACCTCTTACCGCCGCTGCTTGGATCTTACCAACGGCGGGGGGGGGTGCGGGGGGGACCACCACCGTGCAGAGAGGATGCCTTATAATAAGTGCCCACCCTGTGGACTTGGGGGGGGGGGGGGGAGGGTGGTCCTTCCTCCGTGGACAATTTGTGGCCCAGAGAGGACCCCACTAGGAACACCTTTACCACCTGGGATCGACCCTACCTCTGGACTGAATGACCACCAACCAAATTGGGGGCACAAAAAGGCAGAGGTGGAGCCTTACGTCCAGCGCAAAATCCGGCCCACAATGTATGTATGTGGCAAATTGAGAGCATGAACAAATAAGAAAACAAAATACAAATACAGATATAACTACAATGAGGATTCAATTACAGGCAGAAAGCTTATATTAGGAGGAATGAATCTGATTTAAAGAGAAAAATACAGTGAATAGGAAATGTCATTAAGTCTGCTGAAAATAAGGAACTTTATTACTGGAATTTCTAATGCGTACAGTTATCTTTTCCTCCCTTATTGGCCTATGGATAAATGCTTCAATCGGTGTGTTTCTAAGCCAAACATGCCAGGAAAGTTCCAGGTTTGATCTCTGAACAATTCTGAGTTAGCTAACAAGAATAGATCATGTCAATATAACAACTGGTATCTACAGGTAATCTTTCGGAAGTTTATCCCATTAAAATATTGCAGGGGGAGAACGGCATAGCTGTCAGAGTATGGGCAAATTTGCTGCAACTAGTTTATACTTTCATGTGAATCTGCTCAAAATGTTACACTCAAACTTGGATGGCAATAGTGGAATAGATCATATCTTCAAGACTGCCTTTGAAAAACATTGTGAAACTGTTGGTGCTATGTTTGTATGCTGTGGACTGATATTCTTCATACCAAAAACTGTAATTGAGTCCTTTCTATATGATGTAAGTGGCACATGGCACTTCTGTATGTTTTCACTTCCTCCACCATAAATGGAGGCAGTTTTCTTTTTCATGGAACATTTTATTCAAGTTTAAACCTATTATTTTGCCCCATATATCAGATGTTGGAGCTTGTAAGGAAGCACTGAGCTGAGGCTGGTCAATATCCACAGATGAATAAACAGAGCTCTCACAGGGAACTTTTTTGCCTCGCCTCTTTGGCAGGGATCTTATTGGGTGGTGCAGGAGAAGGAGGAAGAACTGTTTAGAGAATAGAAAATTAGACAAATACAAAAGGATGACAGTTCCATTTATCCTCTTGTGTTTTTTACTAGTCAGTAAAAGATCACTTTGTTGCTGTTTGTATTTGGTTTTGCGCTAATTCAAAATCCCAAGTCCCAGCCCAACAACTAAACTGACAATATAGTTTATTATGTTGCTTTTCACATGTGTTGATTTCTTACTTTAATGGCTTCCAAACTGTTTGTGGATATTTGGATCATTATGCTTGTTCATTGCACATTCTTAATCAATATTTGTAATGGCCAACTCTAGGAAGCTGTCATCCATCTTTAGCGTGCTTCATAAATACCAAGCTTCAGCTGGCACTTTAATCCTCAGCACTATGTTAGAGAGCTTAAATTGTTCAATACTGCAAAGAGTGGTGATGCCTTGTAATGAATAGAGTGTGGAGGTAAATACTTTTATAGGGCATTATCACCACGTTAAAGTTTAGGTTGTAAATATTCTTTTTATTTACGTAAGCACACTAAGTATTGATGTAATACATAAAAATGCCATTGAGTCACCATATGTCATATATGTCAAGGCTATTGTGGTCACATTCTATGAAACTGTGGCAATTATGTTTATGTGAACAAAAATGGAAAAAATCGAAAATTTATTCAAAAGCAAAGATGCAAAATATTAGGGGCTGAATTTCACCAGCCCCTCGACACCACGGGTCATGGCGTGGGGGCCAGTAAAGAATTGCGGGGAGAGGCCCACCTCGAACCACGACGTCGAGAAGGGCTTGCTGTACATTACCGGCGGGGGCAGCGGTGGGACCTTAGTGCGGCCCCCCCCACATATGAAGACGAACATTTAAAATATTTAAATAAACTTACCTGCAGGTGGCAGCTGTTCCACTCCGATATTACAGCCGCCGTTCATACCCGCGCGCCTTCGGAACTCCATATGGAGTTCCGGGCAAGAGCCTGGTGGGGAGAGGGGAGGAATAAAATTTTCAGGGCAGGAGGGGTAGAGGAGCGGGAAAATCAATTTTTATTGGATGTGGGGATGGTGGGAAGGGGTTGAAGGGCAAAAAATTGGTGGTTTGAGGGGGGGGGGAGGTTTGGGTATCTGAACAATCAATGAATGGTCATTTTATTGCCTGAATTGACCATTGGGGGGGGTTGGGAAAGGGCTTCCATCACTTATTTTTATCTGTTATTACAATCATTCATATTTCCCCTTTAAAAATTAAACCTATTCGTAAGGGCTAAAAGCCCTTTAAAAATGGCGCCGGAGCCTGTGCAGTGGCGCTGGACGCCATTGCTGGGACGTCATTGGGGGCGGCCAACTCTGCCTCTCTTTTAAATGAGCCCCCCACGTAATATCGCGGGGGGCTCAGGGACGGCACATCTGCACAGGATGCACGCACTGCGGCGCACTCATAAAATTCAGCCCTAGGTTGCACTGTGTAATATTTTAAATTATGTGTTTAACCTTTATTTTAATACGATAGTAAAGCTGAAAAACTCACACTTGGCCAGAGTTTCTGCAAAACTTTTGCCTTCAGATTCTATGCTTATTGAACCAGTTGCATTCCAACAGTTCATTCTGAGAATGTAATAATAAATAAAATGGGGAGACCCAAGTTCCATGATACAACATCACAATACAGTATTAAAAAAATCTGAAAACTGGAAAAAAAAGAAAGTACTTAAGCTTTAAGAAACCCTCCAAAATGTCACTGTCCTTTGGTTGAAATATTCACTATCATTTCCCTTGGGTAGTTGGTTATTAGACCACAGTTAAAGATATGTTTTAAAACTGTTTGTTTGGGGGCAGGATGTGGAGGGAAAAGTGAGAGGCTTCTTGGAATATGATAAAGATATTCAGTTTCTTTTAATCAGGCAAAGTTGCCTGATCAGTAGCAATTGGTGAGACACGCATATTGATGATGAGCTAATGTTTTACGGTGTGCTGGAGCTGGTCCTGATGTTAGATTCAATTCAGTTCAGGTGCAGTATTCTGCTAATTGAAACATTGTACTTTCAGTTACCACAATCAACCTCACAACTTTTTTTTTAAATGGTTGAAATTCTACAGCAAGTGTTTCCTCCACCATGTTATCCAACACTGAACAATGCTCATACACCATCAGGGTTGACTAATGCATTAACAACATTGTAAATTTACCTCCCCTGATGGCTTCTACCTCTTATTTTAGGACTGTATGTTGCAACAAAAGGTTCACCATATGCAATGACATTGCAGAAGCAAATCTGCCAACTTTAGAATATCATACCATCTATGTTAATAAAACATATTAAAGCAGTCACAAAATTAGTGGGGAAGAGCCAAGTATTTAAACAACAATTAGCAGAATAATTTCGATCACCATGTACCTTTATTGTTTTTGCTTTGTGACCCTTTGAACACTCTAATTAAAAGAAATGGAGCAATGAGATTGATATCAAACTAAAATTATAATAGCCACAGTTTTTGTTTCTAGACATCAAAAGGACTGAAAAAGAAATATCTTGTATCTCCTTTTGTCTACATTTATGATAGTCCACAGTGAAAAGTTATAGAAAATATACATCTTTTTTGCAGATATGGGACAGACAATGTGATTTACAAAACGCAAAGGGTTAACATTCAAAGGGTTAACTTATTATTCAACTAAGAGTTGCATCCTAATTCTCACGCTAATAATGTTCAAAACACTAAGTTCAGCAAAGTTGTTGTGTACATTAAGATTGCTTTTCAGTGTAAAAAAATGCAGATGTTAACTGTACAGTTGTCTTAACAGCAGTGTAAAAGGTCATTGGATGAATGTAAGCTCCGCTCTGTAGCCTCTCATACTTCCCCAACCCACACGATTGTGTTACCTCGCATTATGTTGGATATCTCACAGTTCAATTTGTTTTGTCTTGCACCTATGATGAACAGGGAATCCTTAGAAGGGGTAACAAGGTGCTGTCCAAATAGGCCACTGCCTATCACGGCCCTGTTGTTGCTATTCCACAGCCAGTCATTTTGTTTTATGGGATCCTTTAGGCCCTTAATGATGTTAACCTTCCCTGTGGAGAGCTCCAGAAATAGCAGATCTGTCTGAACACGAGAACTGGCATAGATGTAGTACTGGTTGGCTTCGGTGAAAGATGGCTGAAAGGTCACATCAACAATGTGTAGGTTTGTAGTAATATCAAATGCAGACTTGATCTCACCCTGATAACTAATAGACTGGACTCTAATTAACCCCTTGTAATCATCTGTGCTGACTAGATAGTGCCCATCAGGGGAGATGTACGGAGTACCGGACACCTCATCATTGTATCCAATTACAGAATCAGTGACACTGTCTACGATGATCTGTGGTTGGGATGCAGTTGAGCTATTTGCCAAACAATGAATAAAGTAATAGCCACCCAGATGAGTGTAGGCCATTGCCTGCGGAATGCAGCTGTAGTTTTTCAAGCTGATTGTTTTGATGTAGGCTACAGTCTCCAGATCGATCTTGTGAAGTGCTTCTTCTGAACTGTGAAGAATAAATCCGAATCTAAAATAGAAAATTAAAACACAGATCACATGGAGAATTAAAAGCAAAATACTGCAGATGCTGGAAATCTGAAATAAAAACAGAAAGTGCTGGAAATACTCAGCAGGTCAGGCAGCATCTGTGGAGCGAGAAGCAGAGATAACATTTCAGGTTCTGATGAAGGGTCACTGACCTGAAACATTAACTCTGCCACTCTTTCCACAGATGCTGCCTGACCTGCTGAGTAGATCTAGCACTTTCTGTTTTTATTTCACATGGAGAAGTAATCATTTAAGTTTTAAAAAATGAGGTGAGAAAACAAATAAAGAGGGCTGAATTTCTGCTGGTTTTATATGTTCATTTACTATAACTAATACAGACGATGGAAACTAATACAGCCATGGAAACTCTCATTAAAACAGCATTATTTTTCTGGGGTTTCCATTGCTCTCCACCAAAGGATGATCAAGAGAACCCCTGTGACATTTACCCCCATTGTAGACAAAGATTATTAGCTTAAAATTGCAATCTAATAGCGACCAGTATCATCCATATAAGGATTTTTCCATTTCTATGTATTCGGCTGCAGTTAAGGAAGGAGACACATCTATTAAAAATCATGGCGCTGAACACTGAGTGATACATCTGGTTAAGATGCTGGCCGGAATTTTACTTTCGTCGGATGGGAGCTATCCACCGACTGAAAAGTCGGTGGCGATCCTGCCTCTGCCTGGTCTGGGGATCCAGACCGCATTTTACGGTCCCCAGGCCCTTAATTGGTCTGAGGCGGGACTTGCACCTCATTGAGGAAGGAAGCCCCGCCTAATGGAGCTGCTGGCCAATCAGCGGGCTGGCAGCTTAGTCCCAGCAGCGCCACCGGGAGCAGTGGCCACTGCTGGGACTGCAATCCAGCATCAACAAGAAGAGGAAGGACGGCCTGGGAAAAGGTACGTTTTTGTGGCCTTGCTGGGGTGATTGGTCACACCCCCGTGAGGCAAGGGTGGTCGATTGGGGGGACTGGGGCCATGTTGGGCGTTGAGGATAGTTGGGGCATCGGGGGCGGCCCTCCTTTGGGCACAAGGAGCCTGATCATGAGGGTCCCCCCACTCCCCCCAGACCATCAGAAAGCCACCTGCTTTTGTCAGGCAGCTTTTGTCAGGCCTGGGCTGCTTGACCAGCCAAGGGTAAAATCCCCGTGGCGGCGGGTGGAGGCCCTTAAGTGGCTGCTAACTGGCCACTGCAGGGTCTAGGTTGGCCTGGGGCAGGCGGCCGGTTTTCGCCACCACTGCCCCACGTAAAATGGTGGCAGAGGCACGAGCAGGTCAGGAAGGGCCCCCGAGCCTCCCACTCCATTTTATGCGCTCCCACCTCCCCTTCAACCAACCTGCTCTTTGGAGGGGCATAAAATTCCGGTCCCTGTTTCTGTAATGGATGCAAGAGTTGCACAATTTTAATTAGTCGGCTATCTTACAAGTTCTTCCTTGCTTTGTCTGACAGTAGCCCTGTGATGTTAGGCTTAAGTGAGAGCTTTCTAAACAGAGAAAGTATAGTATCATAGAATATTAAAAACATATAGAACAGAAGGAGACCATTCAGCCTATCGTATCTTAGAAAGAGCAGTCATGCTTAGTCCACAAAGCCATTTATTGTCCATAACCCTGTCAGTTCTTTATATTCAAGTATATGTCCAACTTCCTTTGAAACTTATTTATGGCATCAGCTTCCAACAACTTTTCAGGTAGAGCGTTCCAGATCCCAACAACAACAGCAGCAATTTGTATTTATATAGCTCCTTTAATGTAACAAAATGTCTGAAGGCGCTTCACAGAAGCATAATAAACTAAAATATGACACCTAGCCACATAAGGAGATATTAGGGCTGATGACCAAAGGTTTGGTCAAAGAGCTAGGTTTTAAGGAATGTCTAAAAGGAGGAAAGTGAGGTAGAGACCCAGAGAGGTTAGGGAGGGAATTCCAGAGCTTAGGGCCTAGGCACCTGAAGGCACACCACCAATTGTGGAATGACTAAAATCAGGGATGCTCAAGAAACTGGAATTAGAGGAACACAGATATCTTGGAGGGTTGTGAGGCTGGAGGAGATTACAGAGATAGAAAGCCTGTGGGAAATAGGGGAATATGGCAGGTTGGATCCAAAATTGGCTCAGTGACAGGTAACAAAGGGTAGTAGTCAATAGATGTTTTTGCGAATGGAAAGCAGTTTCCAGTGGCGTTCCACAGGGCTCAGTGTTGGGTCCCTTGCTGTTTGTGTTACATATTAATGATTTGGACTCAAAAGTGGGAGGCATGATTGGGATATTTGCTGATGACACAAAAATTGGCCATGTAGTTGATAGTGAAGAGGATAGCTGTAGACTTCAGAATGATATCAATGGTTTGGTTGAGTGGACAGAAATTGGCAAATGGAATTCAATCCAGAGAATTGTGAGGAAATGCACTTGGGGAGGGAAAACAAAGCAAGGGAGTACACAATAAATGGGAGGATATTGAGAAGGTAGAAGAAGTGAAAGACCTTGGAGTGCATGTCCATAGGTCCCTGAAGGTGGCAGGACAGGTAGATAGAGTGGTGAAAAAGGCATATGGAATGCTTTCCTTTATTGGCCGAGGTATAGAATACAAAAGCAGGGATGTAATGCTGGAACTGTATAAAATGCTGGTTAGGCCACAGTTGGAATATTGTGTCCAGTTCTGGTCACCACATTACAGGAAGGACATAATTGCTCTTGTGAGAATACAGAGGAGGTTTACAAGAATGTTGCCAGGACTTGAAAGTTGTAGTTATGAGGAAAGATTGGATCGGCTAGGGTTGTTTTCCTTAGAACAGAGGAGGCTGAGGGGTGACTTAATTGAGGTGTACAAAATTATGAGGGGCCTAGATAGAGTCGATAGGAAAGACCTATTTCCCCTAGCAGAGAGGTCAATTACCAGGGGATACAGATTTAAGGTGATTGGCAGAAGGATTAGAGGGGACATGAGGAAAATCTTTTTCACCCAGAAGTTGGTGGATGTCTGGAATCCACTGCCATGAATGGTGGTGGAGGAAGAAACCCTCAGCTCATTTAAAAGATACCTGGCCACGCACTTGAAATACTGTAACCTGTAAGGCTACGGACCAGGTGTTGGAAGGTGGAATTAGATTGGGCAGCTAGGTTTTTCGGCCAGCGCAGACATGATGAGCTGAATGGCCTCCCTCTGTGCTGTAATTTTTCTATGGGTTCGATGGTTCCAGGCCATGAAGGGATTTGAAAACAAAAATGAAAATTTTAAAATCAAGGTCTTGCTGAACTGGGAGCCAGCACAGGTCACGAGCACATGGGTGATGGGCAAATGGAATTCAGTTAGGACACAGGAGCAGAGCTTTGGATGACCTCAGGTTTACAGAAGTAGAATGTGGGAGGACGGCCAGGAGTGTGTTAGAATAGTCAAATCTAGAGGTAACAAAGGCATGGATAAGGGTTTCAGCAGCTGATGAGTTGAGTCAGGGATGGAGTCGGCCTTGTTATTGAGGTGGAAATAGGCAGTCTTAGTGATGGCGTACATATGTGGTTGAATCTTGATGCCACCCAAATCTTAAATCTGCATTTCGCTTTATCAACTTTTTCCTGGAAAATCATCATGCACATTTTGTTTTACTGCTAGGTGGAAATTTTTCAGCAAAGGTTTTGGAGCTTTATGAACAATTGCTGGGCAGAATTTAATTTTTTGTTAACATGAAACATTTCATCCCATATCAGATATATGCGAGTCCTGTTTCCTTTGGTAGCAAAACAAAATCTAGTCATCTCTAAGCTAAAGTCACTATTTTCATCTTCAGTGATTCTCTATTTCAATGCCATTCAACTATTTCTGTGATTGAATTCATGATTTTTTCTAAATATGATGCTTATAAACCCTTTTAACCCTGCAAATCTTTTTGTAACAAGCAAGAATTTTTTCGACAAACTTACTTGAAAATCAGAGCTAAATGCACATTAAAACTCATACATTCTTTATTTGCATTTTGTGATATCGATTGTTAAGGCTATTCAAATGTCACTAGTAGGTCATGTGTGATAGGCATGATTTTTAAAGTTTTAAGTGTCTGCAAGTTGTGTTATTTTAATGTTTTAGTGTGAATATGTGTTCAACATTATAAACAATAGAAACACATTGTCCTTACAAATGGATTTCTATCCCTGATAATTTTACAAGAAAAGTATGCCATGATTTAGGCACTGAAATTCTTTTTTTTCAATATTCATTCAGGGATGTGGGCGACGCTGGCCAGGCCAGCATTTATTGCCCATCCCTAATTGCCCTTGAGAAGGTGGTGGTGAGATGCCTTCTTGAACTGCTGCAGTCCATTTGGGGTAGGTATACCCACAGTGCTGTTAGGAAGGGAGTTCCAGGATTTTGACCCAGCGACAGTGAAGGAACGGTGATATAGTTCCAAGTCAGGATGGTGTGTGACTTGGAGGGGAACTTGCAGGTGGTGGTGTTCCCATGCATTTGCTGCCCTTGTCCTTCTAGTTGGTAGAGGTCGCGGGTTTGGAAGGCGCTGTCTAAGGAGCCTTGGTGCATTGCTGCAGTGCATCTTGTAGATGGTACACACTGCTGCCACTGTGCGTCGATGGTGAAGGGAGTGAATGCCTGTAGATAGGGTGCCAATCAAGCGGGCTGCTTTGCCCTGGATGGTGTCGAGCTTCTTGAGTGTTGTTGGAGCTGCACCCATCCAGGCAAGTGGACAGTATTCCATCACACTCCTGACCTGTGCCTTGTAGATGGTGGACAGGCTTTGGGGAGTCAGGAGGTGAGTTACACACCTCAGGATTCCTAGCCTCTGACCTGCTCTTGTAGCCACGGTATTTATATGGCTACTCCAGTTCAGTTTCTGGTCAATGGTAGCCCCTAGGATGTTGATAGTGGGGAATTCAGCGATGGTAATGCCCATGAATGTCAAGGAATGATGGTTAGATTCTCTCTTGTTGGAGATGGTCATTGCCTGGCACTTGTGTGGCGCGAATGTTACTTGCCACTTATCAGCCCAAGCCTGGATATTGTCCAAGTCTTGCTGCATTTCTACACGGACTGCTTCAGTATCTGAGGAGTCATGAATGGTGCTGAACATTGTGCAATCCTCAGCAAACATCCCCACTTCTGACCTTATGATTGAAGGAAGGTCATTGATGAAGCAGCTGAAGACGGTTGGCCCTAGGACACTACCCTGAGGAACTCCTGCAGTGATGTCCTGGAGCTCAGATGACTGACCTCCAACAACCACAACCATCTTCCTTTGCGCTAGGTATGACTCCAGCCAACGGAGGGTTTGCCCCCTGATTCCCATTGACCTCAGTTTTGCTAGTGCTCTTTTTTTTTGTTCCTTGATGCCATACTCGGTCAAATGCTGCCTCGATGTCAAGGGCAGTCAATCTCACTTCACCTCTTGAGTTCAGCTCTTTTGTCCATGTTTTGAACCAAGGCTGTAATGAGGTCAGGAGCTGAGTGGCCCTGGCGGAACCCAAACTGAGCGTCACTGAGCAGGTTATTGCGAAGCAAGTGCCGCTTGATGGCACTGTTGATGACACCTTCCATCACTTTACTGATGAGTGAGAGTAGGCTGATGGGGAGGTAATTGGCCAGGTTGGACTTTTCCTGCTTTTTGTGTACAGGACATACATGGGCAATTTTCCACATTGCAGGGTAGATGTCAGTGTTGTAGCTATTCTGGAACAGCTTGGCTCGGGGTGTGGCAAGTTCTGGAGCACAGGTCTTCAGTACTCTTGCCGGAATATTGTCAGGGCGCATAGCTTTTGCAGTAACCAGTGCCTTCAGTCGTTTCTTGATATCACACGGAGTGAATTGAATTGGCTGAAGTCTGGCATCTGTGTTGCTGGGGACTTCAGGAGGAGGCCGAGATGGATCATCAACTCGGCACTTCTGGCTGAAGATTGTTGCAAATGCTTCAGCCTTATCTTTCGCACTGATGTGCTGGGCTCCCCCACCATTAAGGATGGGGATATTTGTGGAGCCACCTCCTCCAGTTAGTTGTTTAATTGTCCACCACCATTCACGGCTGGATGTGGCAGAACTGCAGAGCTTAGATCTGATCCGTTGGTTATGGGATCGCTTAGCTCTGTCTATCGCATGCTGCTTACGCAGTTTGGCACGCAGATAGTCCTGGGTTGTAGCTGCACCAGGTTGACACCTCATTTTGAGGTATGCCTGGTGCTGCTCCTGGCATGCCTTCCTGCACTCTTCTTTGAACCAGGGTTGGTCGCCTGGCTTGATGGTAATGGTAGAGTGCGGTATATGCCGGGCCATGAGGTTACAGATTGTGGTTGAGTACAATTCTGTTGCTGCTGATGGCCCACAGTGCCTCGTGGATGCCCAGTTTTGCATTGCTAGATCTGTTCGAAATCTATCCCATTTAGCACGGTGGTAGTGCCACACAACACGATGGACAGTATCCTCAATGTGAAGGCGGGACTTCGTCTCCACAAGGACTGTGCGGTGGTCACTCCTACCAATACAGTCATGGACAGAAGCATCTGCGGCAGGCAGATTGGTGAGGACGAGGTCAAGTATGTTTTTCCCTTGTGTTGGTTCCCTCACCACCTGCCGCAGACCCAGTCTAGCAGCTATGTCCTTTCGGACTCGGCCAGCTCGGTCAGTAATGATGCAACCGAGCCACTCTTGGTGATGGACATTGAGGTCCCCCACCCAGAGTACATTTTGTGCCCTTGCCACCCTCAGTGCTTCCTCCAAGTGGTGTTCAACATGGAGGAGTACTGAGTCATCAGCTGAGGGAGGGCAGTAGGTGGTAATCAGTAGGAGGTTACCTTGTCCATGTTTGACCTGATGCCTTGAGACTTCATAGGGTCCGGAGTCGATGTTGAGGACTCTCAGGGCAACTAGCTCCCTACTGTATACCACTGTGCCACCACCTCTGGTGGGTCTGTCCTGCCGGTGGGACAGGACATACCCAGGGATGGTGATGTCTGTGGCTGGGACATTGTCTGTAAGGTATGATTCCGTGAGTATGACTATGTCAGGCTGTTGCTTGACTAGTCTGTGGGACAGCTCTCCCAACTTTGACACAAGCCCCCAGAGGTTAGTAAGGAGGACTTTGCAGGGTCGACAGGGCTGGGTTTGCCTTTGTCGTTTCAGTTGCCTAGGTCGATGCTGGGTTGTCCGTCCGGTTTCATTCCTTTTTATTGACTTCGTAGCGGTTAGGTACAACTGAGTGGCTTGCTAGGCCATTTCAGAGGGCATGTAAGAGTTAACCACATTGCTGTGGGTCTGGAGTCACGTGTAGGCCAGACCGGATAAGGACAGCAGATTTCCTTCCCTAAAGGACATTAGTGAACCAGATGGGTTTTTACAACAATCGACAATGGTTTCATGTCCATCATTAGACTAGCTTATAATTCCAGATTTTTTAATTAATTAAATTCAAATTCCACCTTCTGCTGTGGTGGGATTCGAACCCATGTCCCCAGAGAAATTCTCTGGGTTACTAGTCCAGTGATAATACCACAACACCACTGCCGACCCATCTTGGATATGAAGAAAATTGTTTTTGTGAACTGCTGATAGTTTCTAAATTTCAGCATTTCTAATCCCATTATGTGGCAAAATGCCAAGTGTCTCTGGTAGAATGCATAATTTTCATATATAACAAATATTACATGTATTGAATATATGTTTCAATAGAAAAAAAGTCGAAATTAAAATAGATCTAACTCTGAATTATTGTGTTTTTGATTTTTGTATCCTTTTTGATTTTTTTCTTCATATCTCCAGTATATGCATGTTCAGGTTTTATGTGTCCATTTGCATGAATTATGTATACAAGTAAGTTCAAAAGAAACTGTAAAAATTGTGAACCATGTTAATTTAACATAAAAACAGCACGTTTCCACTTTGAATAAAAAACTAAAAGAAATTTACACATAAAACTGAAAGAATGCTTTTTGTCTTTGTTTTCATTACAGACCTGGTAATAAATGGATTTTAGCCATAATTTTGTCAGCAAAACAAACTTTGACTTAAGATGGAAAATTAAGACAATGTTTTTGACTATTGATTCTCATGTTATAAACGGCTTCTAAACAGCACATTCAGAATAATTTTTCTTCTCAGTGATATTAAAAACAATAATGATTGCAACCATAAAGCCTGTTCCTCGAACCAAAGGCATTATCTATGGGGTAGCTACACCACTTGAACAGGTTTATTTAGAGCATGATAATGGGCTGGATTTTACGATGGGTGGATGGGAGCTGGCCACCGATGTAAAAGTCGGTGGCGAACCTGCATCCGCTCAGCCCGGGGATCTGTCCATCCCGGGGATCCGGCCCTCATTTTACGGGTCCTTGGGCTTTAAATGTTCAGAAACGGGACTTCCACCCGCTTGAGGGAGGAAGTCCCGCCTCATTGAGTGGCCACTGCTGGGACTGCAACCCAGCCGAGGACATGGAGCCAGGACTGAGGTAAGTTTAGTTTGCCCCGCTGGGCAGATCGGTCGTGGCCTGGTGAGGCAAAGGGGGTCATTTGGGAGGAAGAGGGAGGCATTTCGGGTCTTGGGGGTTGTTAGGGAGGCAGGGGCGGCCCTCAATCGGGCACCTTGTGCCCAATTGTCAGGTTCCCTCCACCCGGTGCGCTGGAAGGCCGCCAGATATCACTGAGCGGCCTTTCACGTCTACTGGATGCTCGCTTCCACGAGTAAAATACCTGTGGAGGCAGGCGACGGCCCTTAAGTGGCTGTTAAGTGGCCACTTAAGGGCCTTGATTTGCCTTGGGTGGGTCGCCCGTTTCTCGCCCCCTCCTGCAGCCCATGTAAATTGTGGCGGAGGCGGAAGCGAGCAGGGAAGGCCTCCTGGAGCCTCCCAATCCACTTTACGCCACCCCCCCCGCCCCCACCCCCCCGCCACCATCCGGCTCGCTGGGGTGGCATAAAATCCGGCCAATGTCTTTTGTTAAAATAAGCATTTGAAACTGTAAGATGCAGCCTAATGATTAGCCTTTTATCCCCACAATAAAACATGGCTCTTCTTCAGCAAGTGAGACAAATCCCCTGTGTCATGCAGATCCCTGACCTGCCAAGAATGAAGTACATTAATTTTGTCATATGAACATTTATTTGAAAACTGTTGCTGAAGTGAAGAAATGACTTGTTTAAAAAAGAAATCACCAGGTCCTTGGCTGGAAATACATTTGCATATTAACAGACAGTGCTTGGGGAGACAAAGGGGTTACTTCCCTTATCCAATTTAACCCACAATGGACTTTGAACACCAGACATTGAAGGTGAGGGAGCTCAAATTTCAGGATGGCTGCTGGGATGGCCGAATCCAAAAAAAGACATGGTCAGATCTGCTGGTCACAAGACTAGCCTGCTTGGCAATCTGTTTTTTCTGAAATTGTACAAAGAGTTTTGAACTGCAAGAGCAACTGCAGTGTGCTCCTGGACTGAAGAAGACCTCTCCTGTCTGGCTCTCCCTCTCTTTCTCATGGAATTCCAAATACACTGAGGACACATGAACCCCAAGAGAGAAAGGTCTCCTACAGGGAACAAGGTTTAAGAAGAATACTGGCCCCAACAAAGAGCAAGATCTACCTACAATCAAGGACTCTACAGTGTGTTTGAAGAACCGTAACACAAACCCTCTTCAGAGATTGCCTCAAACTTTTCCAATTTATTTTCTTCTGCTCTTTCCTGTCTCTACCTGCATGTGTGTATCGCATCTGCATGCTAGTTCTCCTAATATCGTTCATATAATTTAGCAAATTCTAGGATTAAATAATTGTAATTGAATCATGAGATAAACTGTCAACAAATAGGAGCCCACACGGTTAAGGATGGTTTGAACTTTTAATTTATCTTTTTAAGACGACGATTATCATTACTTTTCTGAATTAATACCTAAATGTTATTTTGAAGCTTGACAGCATAGAAACAAAATTTTTGATTAAGCAAATAAATAACTCAATAAAGAAAATTGTATTGCTGTCTAATTCTTTGATTTGTCTTATTCTTAATTTTTCTTGGCTTTTTCATGGTAATGCAATCCAACTGTAAGAGGTTGGGAGCCGCAAATGGGATGTTAAAAAGCTGCAGGTTACTGACCCTGGTCTGCAGTATAAGATTCTTCTGACTAGTCTGTATGTTAGAATGAATCACATGGGTGCAGAATGTCACATGACTAAATGAATTCTTCAGCTCTCTCTAATGACTTAAGGAAGCATCTGGATGGTAGTCATGATATCTTCTGACTTCTGGTCAGCAGGATTATCAGATCCAGTTCAATAGTTAAAAATCACATCAGAAGGCTGGATTTTTATCAGTCCTGACCCAAGAAGGAGGTTTAGATTGTGGCTTGGGGAATATGGGGCCTAGAGGCCCTCACCGATTGCCTGGGTGGAGGTGAAGCCACAGGCAGCCCTGTAGAGGAATTCCCCCGCCACAACCCCAAACAGCGCTGATCTGGTTGCAAGAACCATTTTTTTTAATAAAAGAGTTTTAAAAAAAGTTGCTAAGAGGGCACCTCCATGTTGAAGCACCGTCTCTGTTACTTACCTGCCATCAAAACCTGCTGCTCCTCTCATGCTGGAAGGCCTCTGTTTGGCCCTTCAATTTCAAGACCCACCCCCGCCCTCAACTACCCTTAATTGGACAGAGAACCTGTCTCCATGCCAATTAAGGGGGCGCCCCTGTGAAAATCCCAAACAGTGATAGTTTGCCCCTGGGGCAGGTTAGGGACCCAGAAACAGTCCTGCCGTTTTTTGCCCCCGTAGGGAAAATCCAGCCCCTTGTTTGTGATACCTAGAATTCAGGTCTGCTTGGAGAAAACATGATTCTTTTACCTCTGTGATAACCTCATCTAGGATTGAAGTATCATGTTGCTCACACTTAAATGCATTGTCTGCTGCTCACATATGGACACAAATTTGTACAACATAGGATTCCTGGGCTTCAGGCGAATACTAGAAGTGAGCCTTGAGACCATATCTATCTTCAATTATACCACCATCTTCCAACTTTTTTGTAGTTTTGACTTATATGCTGCTGAACAACAGGAATAACAGATTTACCAATATACAATTTGGCCTATATGACCTTCAGATTGGCTTTACAGTCAATTACTTGGGAAAATTCAACAAAAATAGCATCCCCTGATGTTGGTATAAAGAAGTGCTACATATTGCTCACAGTAGAATAATGAATTTCAGTGCTTGAATTGTATCTAGGTCAAGTAAACAACCAGGTTTCCTGCTCATGATAAACACATTAGCCGAGAATGCTTGCTTATTGGACTAGCTGCAAACAAAAAATTAATCAAGCAATGAAAGAGGTGTTTTGTATCAGATGAAAATAACCACTTGAGATTCCGAACCAGCAACAATAGCTCGATGACTGGATTCACCAATAACATCCTGTGGACACCCAGAATCAATGATGAATTGAATTGATACCCTTAAAAGCATACAACTGGTGTTGGGTTATTGCTGATTATTGAATCAGTAGTGTACTGCTCCAACATAGTGAATAAATATGCACCATCATTACAACTGCATATAGTAGGTTCTGTTTCAATAACCAGCTGCACATTATACTGTTTTGACTAATGATATTGCTGTGAATATGTATCTGTGTCACCAAGTTTCAACAGCAAAATGTTTTTGTTGAGACCTAAAGACAGTACTGTGAGAAGTGACTTAATTTCCCACATGCAGGGATGATGCCAGGGCAGTACAATACATTCAACTGGAGGGGGTCCCAAGATAGTCAGAGACCCCGACTGATCCAGGGAGAGGACACCTATGCAATGGTAATAGTTTATCACTGATTATTTTGTCCACTATTCTTATATTATCAATTGCAAGCATGTATTTTCATGATTGTACATGTACAGATTTAACACTAGATTAGGCAATTATTTGTATCATTATCTAGTAAAATGAAAGAGCCCCAAACCAAACTGCACGGGACCCGCGCAAGGCAAACATTGCTCATGTCGAGGGGCATGATACGCTTTGGCCTTTGCTGGGTAATTACCAGTGCATGGATAGTTTCCATCATAGTAATAACAGGCACAACAGAAGCTAACATGACCAAGGCACCACCTTGGCACGCTGCAGTTCTACCATGATGTTTATCCGGACTTGTTGCTTGGTTTCTACATCTACTGTATGACATTTGGCTAGATCAAATTACACTGCCCAGTTCTAAAAACTAATCTAATATTCACTATTTCTCTGGGACTTGGCAGTGCCAAATACTAGACAAACTACTTTCCATATACTATATTGTAGTTTTACTACCTGTATTAGTGTAATAATACTTTGCTTCTTGTCAATGCAAGAGTGCACAAAAGACATCTACGGACTGACTCTTGTGCTATTTATCCAATTCAGATGTGACAGATTCATACATTATACTGTTGCTTGGGAGTGAAATGATTAATTAAGTTAACCTTATTATAGTTTGCATTACATAGAAACACAGAAAATAGGAGCAGGAGTAGGCCATTCGGCCCTTCGAGAATGCTCCGCCATTCATTATGATCATGGCTGATCATCCAACTCAGTAGCCTGTTCCCACTTTCGCCCCATACCCTTTGATCCCTTTAGACCCAAGAGCTATATCTAACTCCTTCTTGAAAACAAACAATGTTTTGGCCTCAACTGCTTTCTGTGGTAGCGAATTCCGCAGGCTCACCACTCTCTGGGTGAACAGATTTCTCCTCTTCTCAGTCCTGAAAGGTTTACCCCGTATCCTTAGACTATGACCCCTGGTTCTGGACTCCCCCACCATTGGGAACATCCTTCCTACATCTACCCTGTCAAGTTCTGTTAGAATTTTATAGGTTTCTATGAGATCCCCCCTCACTCTTCTGAACTCCAGCGAATATAATCCGAACCGACTCAATGGCTCCTCATATATCAGTCCCACCATCCCAGGAATCAGTCTGGTAAACCTTCGCTGCACTCCCTCTATAGCAAGAACATCCTTCCTCAGATAAGGAGACCAAAACTGCACACAATATTCCAGGTGTGGCTTCACCAAGGCCCTATATAATTGCAGCAAGACATTCCTGCTCCTGAACTCGAATCCTCTCACTATGAAGGCCAACATACCATTTGCCTTTTTTACCGCCTGTTGCACCTGCATGCTTACCTTCAGCGACTGGTGTACAAGAACACCCAGGTCTTGCTGCATATTCCCCTCTCTCAGTTTATAGCCATTCAGATAATAATCTGCCTTCCTGTTTTTGCTACCAAAGTGGATAACCTCACTTCTATCCACATTATACTGCATCTGCCATGCATTAGCCCACTCATTCAACTTGTCCAAATCACCCTGAAGGCTCTCTGCATCCTCCTCACAACTCACCCTCCCACCCAGTTTTGTGTCATCTGCAAATTTGGAAATATTACATTTAGTTCCCTCATCTAAATCATTTATATTGTGATTAGCTGGGGTCCTAGCACCGATCCCTGCGGTACCCCACTAGTCACTGCCTGCCATTCGAAAAAAGACCCATTTATCCCTACTCTTTGTTTCCTGTCTGCCAACCAATTTTCTATCCATCGCAATACATTACCCCCAATCCCATACGCTTTAATTTTACATGTTATTCTCTTATATGGGACTTTGTCGAAAACCTTCTGAAAGTCCAAATAAACCACATCTACTGGCTCCCCCTCATCAACTCAACTAGTTACATCCTCAAAGAATGCTAGTAGATTTGTCAAGCATGATTTCACTTTCATAAATCCATGCTGACTCTGTCCAATTCTACCACTGTTCTCTAAGTGCTCTGCTATAAAATCTTCGATAATGGACTCTAGAATTTTCCCCACTACCAACGTCAGGCTGACTGGTCTATAATTCCTTGTTTTCTCTCTACCTCCCTTTTTAAATAGTGGGGTTACATTAGCTACCCTCCAATCTGTAGGAACTGTTCCAGAGTCTATAGAATCTTGGAAGATGACCACCAATGCATCCACTATTTCTAGGGCCACTTCCTTAAGTACTCTGGGATGTAGCTTATCAGGCCCTGGGGATTTATCGGCCTTCAATCCCATCAATTTCCCCAACACCATTTCTCTACTAATACTGATTTCTTTCAGTTTCTCTGTCTCACTAAGCCTTGTGTTCCCCAACATTTCTGGTATGATATTTGTGTCCTCCTTTGTGAAGACAGAGCCAAAGTATGCATTTTGTTGGTCAGCCATTTCTTTGTTCCCCATAATAAATTCCCCTGTTTCTGACTGTAAGGGACCTACATTTGTCTTCACCAATTTTTTTCTCTTCACATACCAATAGAAACTTTTACAGTCAGTTTTTATGTTCCCTGCAAGCTTGCTCTCATACTCTATTTTCCCCTTCTTAATCAATCCCTTGGTTCTCCTTTGCTGAATTCTAAACTGCTCCCAATCCTCAGTTCTGTTGTTTTTTTCTGGCAGATTTATATGCCTCTTCCTTGGATCTAATGCTATCTCTAATTTCCCTTGTAAGCCATGGTTTGGCTACCTTTCCCGTTTTACTTTTGCGCTAGACAGGGATAAATAATTGTTGCAGTTCATCCATGCGCTCTTTAAATGTTTGCCATTGCTTATCCACTGTCATCCCTTTAAGTAATGTTTCTCTATCTGTCATAGCCAACTCGCGCCTCATACCTTCCTAGTTTCCTTTACTAAGATTCAGGACCCTAGTCTCAGAATCAACTATGTCACTCTCCATCTTGATTAAGAATTCTATCATATTATGGTGGCTCATCCCCAAGGGGTCTCGCAGCACTGGATTGTCAATTATTCCTCTCTCATTACACAACACCCATGCTAGGATGGCCTGTTCTCTAGTTGGATCCTCAACGTATTGGTCCAGAAAACCATCCCGTATACACTCCAAGAATTCCTCCTCTATGGTAGCATTACACATGATGTCAAGTATATCTTTCAACTGCTTCTCCCGTATTACAAAGCCATTGCCCTCTTTCATGTAGTATTTTCACATCAAAACCTGTCAGTGTATGCTGAAACTATTTTACCCATTTCTCCCTCCAAGGTACTATCCAAGGGACATTTTTATATGCCATATGAGGATGTATGAGACAACCACAAGGCCATATTACTAGTAGAACTGTATGGATATAGACGTGCCGAATGTCATTGGATCTATCACTGATTGGAAATTAAGGCTGAGTGAAGCCTGCATACTGTACAGGAGTAATTCATCATTTCACACTTTCTGAACTAGTGTTTGTTTGGAGGAATAGTCCTTACTTACTATAAATGGTACAATCACTCCATGATGTTTATTCCAACAGAAAACTCCTCATTCTCCCTCTAGTATTTAGATGAGTACTACACTACAACAGAGTGCAATGGCAGAGTATATTGCTCATATAAGACACGCTCATGATGTTGCATTGTCACAGGAATCTCTCTTCAAAACAAGTCTTGTACAATCGTACCTAATATGATTGATGATGAGGTTAGTTGGAGGAATGAAAAAATCATCCACCCGATCAAACTGTTTGCCCACGGGTTGAGTGTGGATTGTATGATGGTCTCCATTTCCACTTGCCTGGGTGATGACCTGCAAAAGTAAGAGTCAGAATAATCAGCAGAGTCAAGCAGCCATGTGTTTGTAAATTAAAGCCTGGAATTCTAGTGTTCTTATCACCACACTCTAATTTGTGACCTTTATTTCTTCAGGTCATTTTTTCTTGACTTATTTACTTTGAAATATTTTTCCAACTTTCTTCTCGGTTATAATTCTACAGATACTGGCACCATTTAACTATCTCATCCAAATGGCCATTCTTCATTTGTAAGCCTGCACAGTGAGCAGAGTATTTGGCCAAAAGGGGCATCATAGTTCAGTGCATTCGTCAAGTATGCCAACTGTAAAAATACATTGAAGCCAAATTCATCAGTCTGGGTGAAATATAAGTGTAAAGTTTCACCATGATTAGGAAGAGTGATTTTAAGAGTAAAAAGAAAGATCAGTGAATTTAAATTCTTAATTCAATTTACAGAATCATAGAAACTTACAGCACAGAAGGAGGTCATTTGGTCCATCGTGCCTGTGCTGGCCCTTTGAAAGAACAGTTGTTTGTTTCAATTCCTGTTGCCAGTAAATGGTTTTTGCTTCTGAGTGGGAAATAAGTCCTTTTTTTCCTAATATTACTTGGCCAATGCTGCTGAACAACTGCATCATCAGGCCCTAGTACACAAGCTAATGATCCAAAAAAGTTATAGCTGGAATCCAGTGGAGTAATTTTTCAACGTTGCCTCACCTACCATTAATACACAGTGAAACTTTGGATCAGGAAATGATATGCTTCGCATGACATAATTTAACATATGTGCTACTGATGGTCAAGGCACGCTATGGTAGCACAAATTCAGAAAGTTAACATTTCTGATGTATCTATTCAGCGGAGGATAAAACTTCCCACTGGCGAATACTTCATGCATTCCTAAGACATTCCTGTATATGCTATTTTTAAGCAGGGTTAATCCTTATATAATAAATCAGAATTTCTACCCATTTATCTTCAATTAACTTCCCTATTTAAGTTGGAAAATGAATGTCTTGAGATGGCCAAACCAATGCTGTATTTTTTATTTTATTTTATTGACACAGCACTGAAACAGGCCCTTCGGCCCACCAAGTCTGTGCCAACCAACAACTACTTATACTAACCCTACAGTAATCCCATATTCCCTATCACCTACCTACACTAGGGGCAATTTACAACGGCCAATTTACCTATCACCTGCAAGTCTTTGGCTGTGGGGGGGAACCGGAGCACCCGGCGAAAACCCACGCGGTCACAGGGAGAACTTGCAAACTCCACAGAGGCAGTACCCAGATTCGAACCCGGGTCCCTGGAGCTGTGAGGCTGCGGTGCTAACCACTGCGCCACTGTGCTGCCCATTTCATAACTCCATTTGAGCCTGAGGCACAGTGTGGCTTTCGAGCACAGAGATCCACCATTGACACGCTGTTCTCCCTTCGCCAGCTACAAGAGAAATGCCGAGAACAACAAATGCCCATCTATGTTGCTTTCATTGATCTCATCAAAGCCTTTGACCTCGTCAGCAGACATGGTCTCTTCAGACTACTAGCAAAGATTGGATGTCCACCAAAGCTACTAAGCATCATCACCTCATTCCATGACAATATGAAAGGCACAATTCAACATAGCGGTGCCTCATCAGACCCCTTTCCTATCCTGAGTGGCGTGAAACAGGGCTGTGTTCTCTCACCTACACTGTTTGGGATCTTCTTCCTGCTGTTCTCACATGCGTTCAACTCTTCAGAAGAAGGAATTTTTCTCCACACAAGATCAGGTAGCAGGTCGTTCAGCCTTGCCCATCTAAGAGCGAAGACCAAAGTACGGAAAGTCCTCATTAGGAAAGTCCTCTTTGCTGACGATGCTGCATTAACATCTCACGCTGAAGAATGTCTGCAGAGACTCATCGACAGGATTGCGGCTGCCTGCAACGAATTTGGCCTAACCATCAGCCTCAAGAAAAGGAACATCATGGGACAGGGCGTCAGAAATGCTCCATCCATCAATATTGGCGACCACGCTCTGGAAGTGGTTCAAGAGTTCACCTACCTAGGCTCAACTATCACCAGTAACCTGTCTCTCGATGCAGAAATCAACAAGCACATGGGAAAGGCTTCCACTGCTATGTCCAGACTGGCCAAGAGAGTGTGGGAAAATGGCGCACTGACACAGGACACAGAAGTCCGAGTGTATCAAGCCTGTGTCCTCAGTACCTTGCTCTATGGCAGCGAGGCCTGGACAACATATGTCAGCCAAGAGCGACGTCTCAATTTATTCCATCTTCGCTGCCTCCGGAGAATCCTTGGCATCAGGTGGCAGGACTGTATCTCCAACACAGAAGTTCTCGAGGCGGCCAACATCCCCAGCATATACAGTCTACTGAGCCAGTGGCGCCTGAGATGGCTTGGCCATGTGAGCCGCATGGAAGATGACAGGATCCCCCAAGGACACATTGTACAGCGAGATTGTCACTGGTATCAGACCCACCGGCCGTCCATGTCTCCACTTTAAAGACGATTGCAAATGTGGCATGAAGTCCTGTGACATTGATCACAAGTTGTGGGAGTCAGTTGCCAGTGATTGCCAGAACTGGTGGACAGCCATAAAGGTGGGGCTAAAATGTGGTGAGTGGAAGAGACTTAGCAATTGGCAGGAAAAAAGACAGAAGTGCAAGGCGAGAGCCAACTGTGTAACAGCCCCGACAACCAATTTTATCTGCAGCACCTGTGGAGGAGTCTATCACTCTAGAATTGGACTTTATAGCCACTCCAGGCGCTGTTTCACAAACCACTGACCATCTCCAGGCGCTTACCCATTGCCTATCGAGACAAGGAGGCCAATGAAGAGAGAAGAAGATTTGAGTCAATGATTGATGCATCAGTTTTTTTTGTAATATTCTGGATCTGCATTTACCTGACCAAGCTAGCTTGTCATCTCAAAACTGGACTAATTTCAAATCAGATCCAAAGTTGTTCAACTTGGCTTGAAAGGAAGTCTACAGGTCAACTTTGATAACCATTTACATAAAGCAGTTTGATACAATATCTGACTCACAATGACATAGTTGAAACAATAGAGGAACTTTTAATTCCATGTGTGGAAGGCCGGCAAATCGTGTGTCACCCACCTGGGAGCTACAATGGGAGGCCTGGTCCATTTTAATGGCCAGGCTTCATTATTATTTAGCTGGCCAGCTGCCCATCCAAAACAGGCAACCAGAGGCAGATCACCAGCTTTGGGTCTCTGAATATTGGGCAGCTCAGAAGTCACCCAGGCAGTTATGGGGGGGGGGCGGTCCTGGTTGTAAAAGGGGGATGGCATGGCTGGTTCTGGGTAGCAGTGCCCCAAACTTTCTTTGTGGGGTCTGAAGTAGCTAGAGCTTTAATTTACCTGACAGGGCCTCTGCTGGGTGTTTACTGAGTGGGGTGTCCATGCCATTTGCCCTACTGCATAGGTAGTTAAAATTGCTTTGGAGTCCTATGTAAGTGATAGGACCTGGATTTATATGCACTGATGAGGCTCCTGCCTGAGTGAGGCAGGTGCATAAATCTCCCAAGAAAACAGCAGCATTAAAATAGCCATAAGGCAGGAAATGAGTCCGAAGTGCACCGCTTGGATTTTAACTGTCATTTCCACCTGCTTTCTGCTAGGCCGGGGGAGTTAAAATTCCCCTGTCATGCAAAGCAATTCAATATCTGTGCAATTCAGTTGCAAGCACAAGCCTCGTATTCTGCTGCATGAGACTTTGTGTGCTCTGACTTGTTGTATGAAAATCTGTTAGAACAGAATAGCCCCCTGTGTCAAAAAGGGGGAGTGACGGGCTATGGCCTCCATTAGACATTTCTCAGTCAAGCTTGAACTTAATTCTGTGTTGTAGACAATGCCGAAAGGAACTGTGTGCGACAGCCTTATCACTCATTTTCCAGACCCTATTGGGCACAGCTCACAACACAAAACTGTCCACAATACAGCATATATTAACCTGAAACTGACAGTCCCACTCCATGGGTGCCAGTCCATTTGATTTGCACTGACAATCCTTATTTTGATGAATACAGAAGAATTGACAATCAAACGATTTATAAATGCAATATTTTTTACACTTACAAAATTTTCAAGATTCCTAATTTTATTTATTTCCCACTTCAAACCATAGATTTTCATTGTGCCAGCAATACCATCTCTTTGACGTGAAGCTTTTAAATAGAGTAACGGTTGGCTAGGAGTGAGTAATAAGGCTATACATTAAATTAATAATGTCATAAATCACACAATTGAATCACTATTAAACTCAATGCTGGATATTTGTTACTCTTAGCTCCAGTTTATAGTGATACTCAGAACAGGAGCTTGACTTGCTGTTTTAAACCCAAAGTCACCTACATGATAGTGAATGCAAAATATTTACTGAAACCTTTCAGTTTGAGGTTTGCTTCCTATATTGGTTGGCATCCTTCCATCTGTGAAAGATGATGGAAATGCAGCAAGCAATCCATTTAGATGGGGTGTCTTCTCTTGGTGCAACTTTGTTGATGGCTGTGAAGGCCAATCCTTGAGATGTAATTCTGCCACAAGTGCTGCCCATGAAGCTGCCAAGTGACACTGAGTTGTTGTTTTTGACATTGGGGCTTGTTGCCAGTGGTTGTCGTGGTAGCGCACAACAGTCCATAGGATATGTTGCCATTTCCCTGTTTTGCCAGCTAGTGACTCCCAGGTGCGACGGTCGACATTTAGGGCCTCATGTCATGCTCGTAAGCATACTTGAAGTGGATTGTCTGACCCTAGCTACCTCACTATACAGAAGGTCCTTGGGTTTTGCATCCTGTCCGACCTACCGAAGCCACCTTTGTTTATTAGTGCCAACACACTTGGGAGCTCTGCCTTTGAGAGGAGTGCCGCATTTATGATTTTTTCCTGCCAAGGTATACCTATAATGCGCTGCAGACATTGAAGATGGAAATTATTGAGCTTCTTTTCCTGGTAGCTTTAAGTTGCCTATATTTCTTGCTAAAGAACACAGTGCAATATATATTCTTCATGTGAGTCCATACAGTATGCTGGTAGGCTACATAACTTTGGTGGCATGGGGGGGGGGGGGGGTGCGGGGGGCACGGTTAACAGGGGAGCCACATACCCAGATATGATTTGTCTTGACCACAGGTAACAACCTAAAGCTTTTCTAAATCTTAGCTCCCTTCTATCTGCTAGCTCATGCTTTAGCCTACCAGTCTATTTCAGCTGCTAACCTGCCCAATGGTTCAGTTGCAATTTTAGATTTTTTTTACATTTTATTCAGTGCTTTGTTGAGGGTTGAATTTTATGAGTTCGCGTAAATCGCAGCGGCGCACTCTGATGTTGGCGGCGTGCCCGTGCATATCGGCTGCCGCTGAGCCCCCGTGATATTACGTTCAGGGACTTATTAAAATGGAGGAGGTGGAACGGACGCCACCAATGAGATAGAGGGGGTGGCTGCTCCGTCCCCGGCAATGGCATCCTGCACGAATGCACAGGTGCCATTTTTAAAGGGCTTCAAGCCCTTAGCAAAAATTTGAATTTTTAAAGGTATATTATTGTTCATCTTCCCCCAAAAAAATTAAAAGCTGGAGGCCCTTTCCCAACCCCGTCCCCTCAATGTTTTTTTATTGGCCTATATGCAGAAAATTTATTTTATTCCCAACCTGAACTTTGCCCCCGAACCTCGTCACATTTACCGTTCAACCCCTTCCCACCGTCCTCACAGCCAATAAAAAAGGCTTTCCCCACTTCCCCCCCACCCCCACCACCCTCACCTTGATAATTTCAGTCCTCCCCCCTCCCACCAGTATCTCGCCTTGGAACTCCGAAAGAGGTTGTGGCTGGTGGCCGTAAAATCAGTGTGGGACGGCCGCCGGGAACAGGTAAGTTTATTTGCATTTTGTTTGAATTAATTTTAATATGTAAATGATGGCCCCGTCGCCAAGCAGCGGTGGCACCGCAACGAGGCCTTGCCGCCACCAGTAGAATGCGACGGGGCCTTCCCGGCATTGTGGGTCATGACGGGCCTGTCCCACAAGTACTTTCTGTGCAACCCCCCGCCACCCCCCTCCCCCCCGCCCCGTACCAGGTAGCTGAAGGGCTGGTAAAGTTCAGCCCGTCATTTGGCTGGTTACTAATGACAGTTGGATGGTTTCTAGTAGCTGACTGTTGGTTATAAAGGGCACATTTTAGTGGCTGATTGCTGGCTATGTTTTGACTGTCTGGCAGTGGTGGAGGATGAGTAGCTTTTAGTAACTGGTTGCTATCTATGGTTAGGTGGCAGGCCACTATTTTTTGCTGGCTGGCTTCTGGCTTCTGCTTTTCATTAGCGGCCTGACTATAAGCCTTCTAGTTCCGTATGGCTTAACAATACACTCGATGTGAGGAGAGTCTGTTTTGTGTGCTTTCAATGTGTGATACGTTTTTCACATCATAGAATAATATACACTTCATAAAGCTATATATATATATAAATTCTACCCCATCCAGTAGCTAGTCTTCAGACAGTTGCCAACAATTAACTTTTAGTTCTCAGTATGTCATCACCAACCACTCCACAACCATTCATAAGCAGACAGTCCACAACCAACCACCAAAAGCTAGCAGCCAGATCTAGGGTTACCACCAGCAATCAGCCATCTGGTGGCCGATCCATAGGCAGCTACAATGGCGTCAGTTTCCCTCAGGACGGGTTAGGTTGTAGTTACTGCCAGTAAATCAGTAAAAATGAATACAGATTGAGGTGGTGGGGATGAAGAAATAATTAAGATACTAGAAAACAAACAGACATAAATAACACAAAAAGAAATGCAATGCGGGATTATTCCCCTGCCCATTGCTGCCAATGCAGGTAGCACACCATCTGCATGATTGCAGCATGCAGCCAGCTATAACTACATTGTTGAGCATCTGCACGCCTCAGCAGGGGGCCCAAAATGGTAAGAGGCTAGCACCAGTTAAAGCTGGCCTGCACTATTTCAAGAGGAGGTGCTTTTTGGCTGGAGCAGGTGCCGAAAGTCATTCTACAATTAATTCTGACCTTGGAAGGACAAAAGAATGGCACAACATGGTGAAGATCAAGCTCCAAAACTTTCCAACACTGGTTGAGGAAGGGGGCCAGCCAGTCCCTCCAGATAAATGCTCAGAAGGCACTGGGATCATATAGCTGTTGTGGTCAATACCAGGAGTCAAACCCCAAGGATCCAGAGGCAGTGCAGCAAAAAATTCAATAACCTCACATGAATGGTTCAAGGTCAGTAAATGTATCTTCAAATGCCATATCCCAGAATCTGCATCACTAATCTCAGACACCGCTCATTTCACCACACCCCCATCACTCACCTTTCAACAATCTCTATCAATTAGGACTCATACATAATATTCATAGCTTCATCTTACCCTCATACACTCAGCACTACCGCAAGCCTCACACCCACATTTCACCGGTTGAACACACTGCCAGATATTCAACCATGATAGTCACATTAACCAGACCAATTGCACCGCATTCATTGACACACTTCCCTCTTTCTTGCAGGACAAGTTGGTGCACAGCAGGAGTTAACCAATGGGGGACAGGCATGGCTGCATGTCCTCACTCCCATGCCATCACTGGAGCAGCCATTGCTGAGGCCATAGTCAGCAGTGGGGCTGAAACAACAGAAGATGTTGGTATCCTCCTACCTAATCCTCCTTTTCACAGCCCACTTCCTCCTCATCCCACAATCTTTTCTGATTTAGAAGCTGATAGTGTAACCATGCACCTCTTATTTTCCGGACTCCCCTCTGCACAACTCTACCCTGGTGCCTTTCTCCTTTCAGATATCCAAGAACAGCAACCTAGCCAGGCAGTGGTGGAACAGCAACAGGTAGAACAGCAAGATGTTGATGATAATGAAGAAACACCATCACTCCATCTCACACTCACAGCCACCAGCTCAGACATTGACACTGTGCATGGGGTAGCTTAGAAGTGGAATATGCATGATGTGAGACAGTGGGCACGAGTGGCCTGTAGCCAGGGCAGCAGGCAAGGGTAGTTCAGGGTGCCAGCTCACCAGAGGGCGAGGTCACTCACAAGTTCTACTGGAGAGGACTCAGATGAGCACTTCAATGAGGCAGGCTACAGAAGAAAATGGATGGGTATACATACTGAATGCTTAGTGTTTATTTATTTTATTTATTTAGAGATACAGCACTGAAACAAGCCCTTCGGCCCACCAAGTCTGTGCTGACCAACAACCACCCGTTTATACTAACCCTGCAGTAATCCCATATTCCCTACCACCTACCTATACTAAGGGCAATTTACCTATCAACCTGCAAGTCTTTGGCTGTGGGAGGAAACCGGAGCACCCGGCAAAAACCCACGCAGTCACAGGGAGAACTTGCAAACTCCGCACAGGCAGTACCCAGAATCGAACCCGGGTGGAGCTGTGAGGCTGCGGTGCTAACCACTACGCCACTGTGCCGCCCATAAAGTATTGGAAGGCTTGCCAGAAAGCCTGCAGCCATCAAGGAGCCTGGAGGAGTCTGGCATCAACTTTGCACAGGGCTTTGTGCAGAGCTTGGAGCCCATCCTTTTTAGCATGGAAGGGGTGGCTAACGCTGTTAGCACACTTGTGGACCCAACCATGATGAAGTGTCTGATGGCTGATGTCTCAGCTTCCATTGCAACACAAGCAGAAGCCACCCAATGTCTGAGTGCTGCAGTGGAAGCTCAGACTGAAGTCATGCAAGGTCAGCATGCTGCCATGCAAGTACAGAATGCTGTCATCATGGCTGTAGATATCAGTGTTCAAAGGGGCTTGCAAGGTCTCACAGCAGTCCAGCAATCTGTCCTCTAACAGATTACTAGGATTGCAGAGGTGCCATGCCTGGGGTGTGGCAGTGGCTTCATGGATGCGAGCCTCTGTGATCTCTCATGACAGCATTTGTTTTCCCACCACTGGCACTGGGCTAGTATCCTTGCTGTTGCTTGTCAGTCAGACAGCTCAGACTGCTGTTGCCCATT